>NC_091950.1:423893565-424118565 GCF_031021105.1 Erythrolamprus reginae | reverse complement strand
GCCGTGACCCCATCATCATCCCTGCATGGTAGCTTATGGACGAAGGCCAGCATCTGGTATTTGGCACGGATGAATTCGGACTTGGTGGGGCTGGATGGGAGGGCGGATGAGAAGGCAAAAGAAGGGGTTAATTGGGGCTCTTTCTGCCCCCCCTCCCAGGGTTGGCCCTGTCCTTAATTGATAGGGGGGCGGTGGCCTTGAGGGGCAAAGCTGCAGTGGGGACAGGGCAAGAGTCAAGAACGAAATGCCCCCCAAGGCCAGGCCAGGTGCATCTGAAAAAAGGGGGGCTACCATTATTCCCTGCCCCCTTTAATGTGTGTGTGGGTCTTTGGTTGGCACAGTCCTCTTTGGGACCCTCTTATTTAATTAATTAATTTGTTTGTTTGTTTTGTCAAGACTATCTCCGAGACCGCCTTCTACCGCACGAATCCCAGCGACTGGTGAGGTCCCACAGAGTTGGTCTCCTTAGGGTCCCGTCGACCAAACATTGTCGGCTGGTGGGACCTAGGGGAGAGACTTCTCTGTGGAGGCCCCAGCCCTCTGGAATCAGCTCCCCCCCCCGGAGATTCGTACTGCCCCCATCGCCCTTGCCTTCCAAAAGAGCTTAAAAAAATCATCTTTGTCGCCAGGCCTGTGGACTTTAGACCTTCCCGCTGACCAACGAATGTTTTTAGTGTGATTTATTGAATGAACGTTAATGAAAGTTTTTAAAGTTAGATTTTTTATGTTTATTAATTGCCTTCTACCGCACGAATCCCAGCGGCCGATAAGGTCCCACAGAGTTGGCCTTCTCCGGGTCCCATCGACCAAACAATGTCATTTGGCAGGCCCCAGGGGAAGAGCCTTCTCTGTGGCAGCCCTGGCCCTCTGGAATCAACTCCCCCCAGAGATTAGAACGGCCCCCACCCTCCTTGTCTTTTGCAAATTACTCAAGACCCACCTTTGTCGCCAGGCATGGGGGAGTTAGGATATTCCTTCCCCTAGGCCATTACAAGTTATGTATGGTATGTTTGTGTGTATGTTTGGTTTTTATAATAAGGGTTTTTAGTTGTTTTATTAAATTGGATTGTTACATGTTGTTTTTTATCATTGTTGTTAGCCGCCCCGAGTCTGTGGAGAGGGGCGGCATACAAATCCAATAAATAATAATAAAATAATAATAATTAATTGTATTATTGTGTCTTTGTATATGCTGTGGGCCACCCCAAGTCCTCAGAGAGGGGCGGCATACAAATCCAATTAAATAAATAAAATAATAAATAAATATAATAATATTCATATACATGATACTAGTAAAAAAGTAAATAAAACATTAGGACAGGGGACGGGGGGCACGCTGGTCCACTTATGCATGCCCCTTACTGGCCTCTTAGGAATTGGGAGAGGTCAATGGTGGATAATCTAAGGGTAAAGTTTTGGGGTTAGTAGGTAATGATACTACAGAGTCAGGTAGTGAGTTCCAGGCATCAACTACTCGGTTACTAAAGTCGTATTTCCTGCAGTCGAGTTTAGAGAGGTTTACTTTGAGTTTGCATCTGTTGTGTGCTCGTGTGTTGTTGTGGTTGAAGCTGAAGTAGTGGTTGACAGGAAGGACCTTGTAGCAGATGAATTTATGGGCTGTGCTTAGGTCCTGTTTAAGGCGACGTAGTTCTAAGCTTTCTAAACCTAGGATTGTAAGTCTAGTTTCTAGCACAGACCTGTTTTTCAACCTTGGGAACCGTAAACCACAACTCCCAGAATTCCCCAGCCAATATTGGCCAGAATTCAAGGACTTCCTGTACAGGAGGGAATCCTTGCATGCAAACGAGATTGTGGGGGGCAGATAAATGGAATAAATAAACCATACCTGGGGTGGTGTGGGGTAGGGGAGGCAGGGCAAGCTAATTGGGGGGGGGGGATATAAGTCCAATCAAATAAATAAAAATAAATAAAAAATAGATGAAGTTTGAAAAAGTGGCACTGACTCCAGAAACGTTCGGTCCAAGATATTAAGGCATTGCTCCCTGACTGCACCCACCCACTCGACTGAAGCGCCCCCGCCCCCTAAAAAGAAACACTCACTGGACTTTGTCCTGAGGGTTTGCTTTGCGGCGTCCGCTCTGCACTTGTGCCGGATCGAGCAGGGAGTGTTCCCAGATAGAGTTGGCGCCATTGCTGGCGAGTGTATGAACCATCTGGAAGAGGAGGCAATTTTATTTATTCATTCATTCATTCATTCATTCATTCATTCATTCATTCATTCATTCACAAATATATCCCGCCCATCTCCTCGTGGACTCAGGGTGGCGATCAACAATAAAATAAACTACTAAAGTTAAAGCCACAGAATAAAAACATTCCTCCATCAGTCATTCATCGATTAGACTGGAGCAAGATAGAAACATAGAAACATAGAAGACTGACGGCAGAAAAAGACCTCCTGGTCCATCTCGTCTGCCCTTATTCTATTTCCTGTATTTTATTTTAGGATGGATCTACGTTTATCCCAGGCATGTTTAAATTCAGTTCCTGTGGATTTACCAACCGCGTCTGCTGGAAGTTTGTTCCAAGGATCTACTACTCTTTCAGTCAAATACAGTAATATTTTCTCACGTTGCTTCTGATCTTTCCCCCAACTAACTTCAGATTGTGTCCCCTTGTTCTTGTGTTCACTTTCCTATTAAAAACACTTCCCTCCTGGACCTTATTTAACCCTTTAACATATTTAAATGTTTCGATCATGTCCCCCCTTTTCCTTCTGTCCTCCAGACTATACAGATTGAGTTCATTCAGTCTTTCCTGATTAAGTTTTATGCTTCCACTGTTTTTGTAGCCCGTCTTTGGACCGGTTCAATTTGATCCATATCTTTTTGTAGGTGAGGTCTCCAGAACTGGACACAGTATTCCAAATGGGGTCTCACCAGCGGGATCATAATCTCCCTCTTCCTGCTTGTTATACCTCTAGCTATGCAGCCAAGCATCCTACTTGCTTTCCCTACCGCCTGACTGCACTGTTCACCCATTTGGAGACTGCCAAAAATCACGACCCCTAAATCATTCTCTTCTGAAGTTTTGGCTAACACAGAACTGCCTGCTGGCAAAAAAAATTTTTTTTGGGGGGGGGGGCGGGAGGGTTTGACAAGAAGAGGATCATGATGAGCACATGTTGAGGGACACCCAACCACCCCCGAATCTCCTCTCTGCCAGGAAGGCTTCCCCTGGGAACAGTGCTCATCCCTTCTGTTCCTCTACTTGGCCTTCTTCCTTGGCTTCCAGATGCCAACCCAAGACTCCCTTCCAATGTTCTCTCTCTCTCTCTCTCTCTCTTCCTCCTCTCCCCATCCTTAAATTGCGAATCTGAGTTTGTTTTTTGGGGTGGAGGCAAGGAGGGCTATTTTTTGAAGGGGTCATTTCGCTAGTTCCGTGATGGCACGGGTGGATTCCACAGGTGGCACGCAAAGCCGTATCTGAGGGCATGCGAGACTTTGCCATGTTTCAGCTCCAGTGCGCATGTGCATTCTGGCCAGCCTTGGGAAAGGCCATAATTGTGATACATGGTGTGAGCGATTGAGTAATACATAGGGTTTTTAGCTATAGGTTTTTTTAAATGTATTAGATTTGTACTGTATGCTGTGTTTTTGTATTTACTCTGTGAGCTGCCCTGAGTTTTTGGAGAGGGGTGGCATACAAATCTAACGGTAATAATAATATTATAATAATAATAATAATAACAACAACAACAACAATAATAATAGTAGTAGTTGTTAGAAACATAGAAGATTGATGGCAGAAAAAGACCCCCTGGTCCATCTAGTCTGCCCTTATACTATTTCTTGTATTTTATCTTAGGGTGGATCTATGTTTATCCCAGGCATGTTTCAATTCAGTTCCTGTGGATTTATCTACCACGTCTGCTGGAAGTTTGTTCCAAGCATCTACTGCACTTTCAGTAAAATCATATTTTCTCACATTGCTTCTGATCTTTCCTCCAACTCACCTCAGATTGTGTCCCCTTGTTCTTGTGTTCACTTTCCTATTAAAAACACTTCCCTCCTGGACCTTATTTAACCCTTTAACATATTTAAATGTTTCGATTATGTCCCCCCTTTCCCTTCTTTTTCCTTCTGTCCTCCAGTTGTTGTTGTTGTTGTTGTTATTGATGATGTTGTTGTTGTTGTTGTTGTTATTATTATTATTATTATTATTATTATTATTATTATTATTATTATTTCATCCCCTGGACGCTTTAGAGAAGCTTCCCTGAAGACCCGGAGGGAAAAAAAATCCCCCAAAGGACAAACCAGAAGTTTGGAAAAACGCACTTCCGGTTTGCCCTTGTGCTGTTTTGGGCCCTCTGGAGCCTTCCGGGGAAGCTTCCTGAAGCCCCAGAGTGCAAAAAACAGCACAGTGGGCAAATCGGAAGTGCATTTTTCTAAACTTCCGGTTTGTCCGTTTTTCACCTACCAGGCTTCAGAAAGGCCTTTGCACATGCGCCGGGGGCAGCGTGGGGGGGGGGGTTGCACATGCGTGGGGGGGCATGTGCACGCAATGAATTTGTCTCCAGTGCAGAAGCTTTCAATGTACACGCAAAGCAACAGAATGATAACACCCATACCGGTAAAAGGGGGAGTTAAGCAGATGGTAAGAAGGATCAATAACATAACGATAGCCCCACTACGCAGCCATTAGGCACCACACTGAGAGAATTAGGTTTATATTATGTTTAAGAAATATTTAAATTTAGATTTCTACATGGTGATGTATGACTTTGTTGTGAGCTGCCCTGAGTCCGAGGAATAGGGCGCCATAGAAGTCTACTTACTTACTAACTAACTAACTAACTAACTAACTAACTAACTAACTAACTAACTAACTAACTAACTAACTAACTGAAATAAAATAAAATAAAATAAAATAAAAAAAATAAAATTCCATATTTCCATTCCATTCCTCTATTCTCTTATTCTATTTCATTCCATTCTCAATAAAGATTCTATTCTATTCTATTCTGTTCTATTCTATAAAATAAAATAAAATAAAATAATATTCCATATTTCCATTCCATTCCTCTGTTCTCTTATTCTATTCCATTCCATTCTCAATAAAGATTCTATTCTATTCTATTCTATTCCATAAAATAAAATAAAATGAAATGAAAATAAAAATAAAATAAAATATTTCCATTCCATTCATCTACTCTCTTATTTTATTCCATTCCATTCTCAATAAAGATTCTATTCTATTCTATTCTATTCCATTCCATAAAATAAAATAAAATGAAATAAAAATAAAATAAAATTCCATATTTCTATTCCATTTATCTATTCTCTTATTCTATTCCATTCCATTCCATTCTAAATAAAGAATGTATTCTATTCTATTCCATAAAATAAAAAAATAAAAAAAATTAAAAAAAATAAAAAAAATAAAAAAATAAAAAAAATAAAAATAAAATAAATAAAATAAATAAAAATAAAAAATAAAAAAATAAAAAATAAAAAAAATAAAAAAAATAAAAATAAATAAAAAATAAATAACATAAATAACATAAATAACATAAATAAAATAAATAAAAAAATAAAATAAAAAAATAAAAAAATAAAAATAAATAAAATAAATAAAATAAATAAAATAAATAAAATAAATAAAATAAATAAAATAAATAAAATAAATAAAATAAATAAAATAAATAAAATAAATAAAATAAATAAAATAAATAAAATAAATAAAATAAATAAATAAAATAAATAAAATAAATAAAATAAATAAAATAAATAAAATAAATAAAATAAATAAAATAAATAAAATAAATAAAATAAATAAAATAAATAAAATAAATAAAATAAAATAAAATAAAATAAAATAAAATAAAATAAAGTAAAAAAAGGGGCATCCCTCAGTCCCAGGGCCGGAACAGGGAGCCCCTCCCCCACTCACCTGTAGCAAGGTGGCTGACCAGGGGCTGTGTCGCAGGTGCTTCACGATGGAAATATGGCGACCCAAACTGCGGTGGACACTGCAACACTCATCGCACACCAATACTCCTCGGTTGATGGATGCCCAGCCGGGGTCTGGAGAGAGAGAGGTGGGGGGGCAGCTGTTAAGCAGGTGGGGAAAAGGGGAGGTACCTGGGACCCCAGGAGGCGCTTTGAGAGGGACTCCAGAAACCATGCTCCATCATCACAGCCCACTGGAGACTTAGTCACTTTGTTGTCACTTTGATTATACACCAACGTGCGTATATACGAAATGCAGGAGGCCAGAAATGCTTTATCTACCTTTTCATATGGTGCCCTTCCTTCCTTCCTTCCTTCCTCCCTCCTTCTGTTCTTCTTCCTTCCTTTCTTTTTCCTTCCTTCCCTCTTTTCTTCCTCCCTCCTTCCTTCTGTCCTCCTTCTTTCCTTCCGTCCCTTTCTCCCTCCCTCCATCTCTTTCCTTCCTTCCCTTTCCTTCCTTCCCTTTCCTTCTTCCCTTCCTCTTTTTGTCCTCCTTTGTTCTTTCCTTCCTTTTCTTCCTTCCTTCCTTTCCTTCCTCCATTTCCTCCTTCCTTCTCCTCCCTCCTTTCTTCCCACCCTCTTTCCTTCCTTGCTCCTTCTTTTGTTCCTCCTTCTTTTCTCCCTCTTTTCTTCCCCCCTCCCTCCTTCCCTCTCATCTTTTCTTCCTCTCTCCTTCCTTCTGTCCTCCTTCTTTCCTCTCCTCCCTCCCTCCTTCCTTCCCTCTTTTCTTCTTCCCTTCCTCCTTCTGTCCTCCTTTGTTCTTTCCTTCCTTTTCTTCCTTCCTTTCCTTCCTCCATTTCCTCCTTCTCCTTCCTTCTTTCTTCCCACCCTCTTTCCTTCTTTGCTCTTTTGTTCCTCTCTCCTTCCTTCTGTCCTCCTTCTTTCCTCTCTTCCTTTCTCTCCTTCCTTCCCTCTTCCCTTCGTCTCTCCTTCCTTATGTCCTCCTTCTTTCCTCTCTTCCTTCTGCCCTCTGTCCCTCCATCCCTCTCTCCTTCATTTCATTTTGTTTTGTTTCCTTCCTTCTTTCCTTCCTCCCTTCCTCTCCTTCCTGCCTCCCTCTCTTCTCCCTCCCTCTGTCCTTCTTTCCTTCCCCCTTTTCTTTCTTTCCTTCCTCCCTCTGTTTCCTTCCTCCTTCCTTCCTTCCTTCCTTTTCTTTCCTTTCTTCCTCCCTCTGTTTCCTCCCTCTCTTTCCTTCCTTCCTTCCTCCCTCCCTCTCCTTCCTGCCACCCTCTCTTCTCCCTTACTCCCTCTGTCCTTCTTTCCTTCCCCCCTTTTCTTTCCTTCCTCCCTCTGTTTCCTTCCACCTTCCTTCCTTCCTTCTTTTTCTTTCCTTTCTTCCTCCCTCTGTTTCCTCCCTCTGTTTCCTCCCTCTCTTTCCTTCCTTCCTTCCTTCCTTCCTTCCTTCCTTCCTTCCTCCCTTCCAACTTAGAACGTTATTGCCGCTTGGGATGTAGACTAATCGGCATACATTGAAATGAAAAAATTTATTGCATGCAGCTCCCAGAGGGTCCCCCGCCTCCAATATACCCTGCATAAAAACATGACCGACGGAATAAATAAACACAGAATTTTGCATCTGCCCACACGCATTCTGTGACCCAGAGAAACAAACCATGCAGCCTGGTTGTCGGGAAAGAGAAGAGCTCGGTTGGGGAGAAGAGGGGTGCGTGTGTTTCCTTTGGGTGATTGTTGGGGTGTGGGGGTTTTAAATGAGTTTTTCAGGCCCCTCTGAAACTCTGCCTTGTTTCTCTGCGGCTCTTTCTGCTCCAAACGACACCACTGCCGGGTTACGTGAGGCCAGTGTGCTTTCACACAAAGGTGTTGCATCCTTTTGCAGTCACAACACGATGCATCATCACCAGTCGAGGGAGGGAAGCCTCAGTTTCTCCCATTTCTCTTCTTTTTGGGAAAAAAGAGTTCGGATCCTGCCATCCCCTAATGCAGGGGTAGGCAAAGTTGGCTCTTCTATGACCTGTGGACTTCAACTCCCAGAATCCTTTGAGCCTATCGTGCTAGCTCAGGAATTCTGGGAGTTGAAGTCCACATGCCATAGAAGAGCCAACTTGGCCTACCCCTGCCCTAGCAGCCTGAAACGGAAAGGAGGAAACGCATTCTGCACATGCTCAGAAGCCACCGAAGCCCAAAAATATGGGTAGCCCTTGTCTTAAGACGACAGGGTAGGCCTCAACTTATGACCCCCACAACTGAGCCCCAAAATTTATAACACAAGTGAGAAATGGGGGAAGTGAGCTTTGCCCTCCGGTTTATGACGTCGCTTGGCACAGTTGTTAAGTGAATCACTGAGGAGAAGGGCTACTAAACGGCCGTCACAAGTAGGGGTCAGTCTCCAAGGGTCTGGATTTTGATCACGCGACCACAGAGATATGTGTGAAAATGGAGAGACAGAGGGATGGAGAGAAAGAGAGGGAGAAAAAGAGGGAGAGAGAGAAAGAGGGAGAGAGATGGAGAGACAGAGATGGGGAAAAGTGAGGGAGGGAGAGAAAGAGAGGGTCAGAGACTGAAAGAGAGAGAGGGAGAGAGATAGAGAGATGAAGAGAAAGAGGCGGAGAGAGAGGGAGAGAGAGATGGAAAGAGTGGGAGAGAGAGATATGAGAGAGAGAGATGGAAAGAAAGAGAGGGACAAAGAGGGGGAGAGAGAAGGCGAGAAACAGAGAGAGAGGGAAAGGGAGGGATGGAGAGAGAGATGAAAGAAAGAGAGAGAGGGAGAGAGAGAAGGCGAGAAACAGGGAGAGAGGGAAAGGGAGGGATGGAGAGAGAGATGAAAGAAAGAGAGAGAGGGAGAGAGAGAAGGCGAGAAACAGGGAGAGAGGGAAAGGGAGGGATGGAGAGAGAGATGGAAAGAAAGAGAGAGAGGGGGAGAGAGAGATGGAAAGAGAGGGAGAGAGAGATGAGAGAGAGATGGAAAGAAAGAGAGAGGGGGAGAGAGAGATGGAAAGAGAGGGAGAGAGAGATATGAGAGAGAGAGATGAAAAGAAAGAGAGGGACAAAGAGGGGGAGAGAGAAGGCGAGAAACAGAGAGAGAGGGAAAGGGAGGGATGGAGAGAGAGATGAAAGAAAGAGAGAGAGGGAGAGAGAGAAGGCGAGAAACAGGGAGAGAGGGAAAGGGAGGGATGGAGAGAGAGATGGAAAGAAAGAGAGAGAGGGGGAGAGAGAGATGGAAAGAGAGGGAGAGAGAGATATGAGAGAGAGATGGAAAGAAAGAGAGAGAGGGGGAGAGAGAGATGGAAAGAGAGGGAGAGAGAGATGAGAGAGAGATGGAAAGAAAGAGAGAGGGGGAGAGAGAGATGGAAAGAGAGGGAGAGAGAGATGAGAGATGGAAAGAAAAAAGGAGAGAGAAATGGAAAGAAAGAGAGGGACAGAGAGAAGGCAAGAAACAGGGAGAGGGAAAGAGAGGGATGGAGAGAGAGATGGAAAGAAAGAGAGGGAGAGAGAAAGGGGCAGAGAGAGAGGGAGAAAGAGGGAGAGATGAGAGAGAGAGATGGAGAGAAAGAAGGAGAGAGAAATGGAAAGAAAGAGAGGGACAGAGAGAAGGAGAGAAACAGGGAGAGAGGGAAAGGGAGGGATGGAGAGAGAGATGGAAAGAAAGAGAGAGGGGGGAGAGAAAGGGGCAGAGGTAGAGAGGAGAGGGTGAAGGAGAGAGATGGAGAGAAACAGGAAGAGAGAGATGGAAAGGGAGAGAGGGAGAGAAAGGGAGAGAAAGAGATGGAGAGAGGGGAAGAGTGACAGATGGAGAGAAAGAGAGGGAGAGGGGGAGAGAGGGAGAAAGATACATTTTCATCTGTCTCTCTCTCCCTCTTTCTCTCTCCCCCCCGTCCCTCCTTCCCCCCTGTTGCTAAGGAAACCCCTAAAGGTCTCCCTAGCAACTGCCGGGGGGGGGGTCTGCCGGTTGCTAAGGAACCCCTCCCTTAGTGATGGCAGCCAAGCGAAGGAAAAAGAGAACAGAGGGATCACCCCTCCCTCCCCCTCCCTCCTGTCCCCAGCCAAAATCTGACCCCCGTCATAAAAGGAGGACCTGCTATTTGAAAGACTCAAGGTTCTTTTTTCCAAGAGGAACTATTATAAGAATTATAAGTCACTCCTTGACTTATAACCATTCGTTTACTGACTGTCCAAAGTTATGGGGGGAAAAACACTGTTACGATTGTAATGCAGGCACATCACAAATTGTCCAATTTTTAAATGTTTTAAAAATTTAAAACATGGGTATCCAACCACAGTCCCTTCAAAACCTGTAGACTTCAACTCCCAGAATTCCTCAGTTACGTCACACACACACACACACACACACACACACACACACACACACACACACAGAGCCAGCTGGGGAATTCTGGGAGTTGAAGTCCAGACATCTTAAAGGGATGTTTGTTTGTTGTTTGTTTGTTGTTTGTTTTTTTGTTTGTTTAGGGACTGGGGGTGGCTCACAACAAAAATAAACATGGGTCGATATAAAAACATTTCAATTTAAAATAATTTCAACCCTGATGTACGTGTTTATCTTATTGGGGTTTTTATGTTCTTATGTTTGTTTGTAAAAAAATTTAAAATTCAAAATAATTTTTTAAAAAAATGAAAAGAAGGGATGCTGAGCGCATTGCTGCCGACCTCGCCAGGGAGATGCGCAGAGAATGGCAGCGTGTGCCGGCATTTATCCCATCCTAATTGATCCGTTTCCGGGATGCGTGAGAACACGCAACGGGTTTTTCACACTTCCCTCTGCCTCTGTCGAAATGCCTCCCCCACGCTCGGCTATTCTGGGCTCGTGTCCCCACACCCGGGTCCCTGCGGGAAGGCAGGTAGGGGGAGGAGAATAACCGCCAGCCCCCACAGCAAGCCTCGGGGGGGGGCATCCCATGTGCCAGGGTGCAGCTGGCATCATTTCAGCTTCAACATGGCTGCCAGGTGTTGGCATCTGGAATCACATCAAGTTGGGAGGGGCTGCACAAAAAATCTATCTATCTATCTATACATCCATCCATCCATTTATTACCTGTCTGTCTGTCTGTCTATCCATCCATCCATCCATCCATCCATCCATCCATCCATCTCTACTATCTATCAAGCTATCTATCATCTATCTATTCATCCATTATACCTGTCTGTCTGTCTGCCAATCCATCCATCCATCTATCTATTTCTATCTATCATCTATCTATTCATCGATTTATTACCTGTCTGTCTTTCTATCCATCCATCTATCCATCTCTATGCATCTATCTATCTATCTATCTATCTATCTATCCATCTATCCAGCCAGCCAGCCAGCCAGCCATGATTATCTATCATATCTCTCTCTCTCTCTCTATTATCTTTCTGTCTGTGTCTGTCTGTGTCTGTCTGTCTGTCTGTCTGTCTGTCTGTCTGTCTGTCTGTCTGTCTATCTATCTATCTATCTATCCATCCATCCACCCACCCACCCACCCATATATAATATCTACCTACCTACCTACCTACCTACCTATTTATTTATTTAGACTTATATACTCGCCCAACTCCTGAAGGACGCTAGGTGGCTCCCAGCCAAATACAAATAATGCAACATGAAACCACTAAAAACAATTCAGAACCATTTAAAATCCACCAGTAAAACAGTTTCAAAAATCATTTCTGTCAGACGGGGGTCTCTACCCCAACATAGATCACCCCCTCCCCAGGAAAATGCACAACAGAGGGGTGGGGGTCTGCACTCCAGTATGGATCACCCAACCTGCCTCGAACCCAGCACCGCAAAGCCCCAGCCAATAGCATCTCTGAGCATGAAAATTTGCACCGAGTGCAAATTTCTAATGGGGGTGGGTGGGCTTCAATTGGGGAGGCGACGGGCAGGGGAGCAGAAGGCCAGGGGTTAAATTCCGGATTTCAGGCAAAGTGGCTGCTGAGTCATTTCCCCCCATGCAGAAGCCCCCTCCCCTCCAGGCCAGGATGGGATGATGTCACCCGCCTCTTCATTGGGAGGCCCAGAAAGGCTCTTCTCTCTCCCCCCCCCAGTTGCCCCCCCCTCCACCCCACAAGAACTGGGTCTCTTTGTTCCCCCAAGAGAACACAAAACGCTGCAGTGTTTCAGGCCAACAAGGCTGGGCTCTCAGTGCGAGACAAAGACACAACGGCTGCGGCTGGAATAAAGCCCGGGGTGGGTGGGGGGCATAAAACTGGGCAAAGGGTTCACCCCACCCAAAATATCTACATTTACAGGGGGTCCTCGGCTTACAACCCTTTGTTTAGTGACTGTTTCGAAGTTACGAAGGGGCTGGGTCCAGACTTATGACCATTGCTCCGTCTCCACGGTCAAAATTCTGAAGCTGAGCAACTGACTGGTACTTATGATGGTTTGTAGAGTCCTGTCATCCCCTAGGGCAAAGTCAATGGGGAAAAGAGGATTTGCTTCACGGCCGCGTTCCTCCTCACTTAGCAACTTCTTAACAACAAGTCTTCGGAGAGGGGCGGCATACAAATCTAAATAATAATAATAATAATAATAATAATAATAATAATTATTATTATTATTATTATTATTATTATTGAATTGAAAAATCAACAGACGATCCAAAGTGCAGACTCTGTAAAGAAACAGATGAAACAATCGATCACATACTCAGCTGCTGCAAAAAGATCGCACAGACTGACTACAAGCATAGACATGATGCTGTGGCACAGATGATCCACTGGAACTTGTGCCGGAACTACCATTTACCAGTGGCAAAGAACTGTGGTCGAAGATGAGCAAGCAAAACTACTGTGGGACTTCCGACTTCAGACTGACCGAATTCTGAAGCATAACACACCAGACATTGTGATTGTGGAGAAAAAGAAAGTATGGATCATCGACATCGCAATCCCAGGATTCAGCAGAATTGAGGAGAAGCAGCTAGAGAAATGAGTGAAATACGAAGATCTAAAAATTGAGCTGCAACGACTCTGGCATAAGCCAGTGAAAGTGGTCCCAGTGGTCCTTGGCACGCTGGGCGCAGGGCCAAAGGATCTCAGCGGACATTTGAAAACCATTGGAATTGACACAATCTCCATCTGTCAATTGCAAAAGGTGGCTTTACTGGGATCGGCAACCATAATTCGCCGCTACATCACGCAGTCCTAGGTGCTTGGGAAGCGCCCGACTGGGGATGAAATACGAAATCCAGCATAGTGATCTCGTTTGCTGAGTTGTATTGACATAATAATAATAATAATAATAATAATAATAATAATAATAATAGTAATAGTAGTAGTAGTAGTAGTAGTAGTAGTAGTAGTAGTAGTAGTAGTAATAATAATAATAATAATAATAATAATAATAATAATACAGTGGTACCTCTACCTAAGAACGCCTCTAATTACAAACCTTTCTAGATAAGAACCGGGTGTTCAAGATTTTTTTGCCTCTTCTTAAGAACCATTTTCCACTTACAAACCCAAGCCTATGAAACTGTAACCAGAAAAGGCAGGGAGAAGCCTCCGTGGGGCCTCTCTAGGAATCTCCTGGGAGGAAACAGGGCTGGAAAAGGCAGGGAGGAGCCTCCGTGGGGCCTCTCTAGGAATCTCCTGGGAGGAAACAGGGCCGGAAAAGGCAGGGAGGAGCCTCCGTGGGGCCCCTCTAGAAATCACCTGGGAGGAAACAGGGCTGGAAAAGGCGGGGAGGAGCCTCCGTGAAGCCTCTCTAGGAATCTCCTGGGAGGAAACAGGGCCGGAAAAGGCAGGGAAAAGCCTCCGTGGGGCCTCTCTAGGAATCTCCTGGGAGGAAACAGGGCCGGAAAAGGCAGGTAGAAGCTGGGCTGGGGGATTCTGGGAGTGGAAGTCTGGCCCTGCTAAAGTTGTCAAACTCTGCTTTATGGAGGAAACCCGAATCCGTCCGTCTGCCTCTGGGCGGCTGCTGTCAGTTCTGCCGTCTCCCTCCCACTCCAGATTCTTCCCCTCTGAGTCACCCCGCTTTCCTCCCCACCGGCCCCCAACACAGAGAGAAACTGGATTGACCTTGATCCTTGCCAGCCTCCCAGCCCTCTCCAAGAACAAGGGTGCGCCAGGCCCTCCAGGGTGGGGCAGGCACCCCACCCACCCTCTCGCCTCCCCACCCCCAAATTCCTCTTCCGCCTGCAAGACTGTCTATGCTTTAATGTGGAGGGATGCACGGAGAGGCTACACAACTGAAGAATGCACAACCAGGATCTAGGTCTTTACACAACCCAAAAATGCACAACCAGAATCCAGGTCGTTACACAACCCAAAAATGCACAACGGGGCCCGAGGTCTTTACACAACTCCAGAATGCACACCCAGAATCCAGTCCTTTACACAACCCAAAAATGCACAACCAGAATCCAGGTCTTTACACAACCCAAAAATGCACAATGGGGCCCGAGGTCTTTACACAATTCCAGAATGCACAACCAGAATGCAGGTCTTTACACAACCCAAAAATGCACAACCAGAATGCAGGTCTTTACACAACCCAGAAATGCACAACCAGAATCCAGGTCTTTACACAACCCAAAAATGCACAACCAGAATCCAGGTTGTTAACACAACCCAAAAATGCACAACCAGAATCCAGGTCTTTACACAACCCAAAAATGCACAACCAGAATCCAGGTCTTTACACAACCCAAAAATGCACAACCAGAATCCAGGTTGTTAACACAACCCAAAAATGCACAACCAGAGTGCAGGTCTTTACACAACCCAAAAATGCACAACCAGGGTCCAGGTTTTTACACAACCCCAGAATGCAGGTCAAAAGTGCACAATGGGGGCCAAGGTTTTTACACAATTCCAAAATGCACAACCAGGGTCTTGAACCTGCCTCTTGCAAACCAACACAAACTTCAAAGAACAGATCAGAGAGTTACCTTTCAGGATTTTCCAACAGATCTTTTTTTTAAAACAAATTTTTTTTAAATTAATTGCGGATTAAAGCAAATACCGGATGCAACCGAGGCAGAAGGTAAACAAAGCACAGGGCCTTTCCCATTTCTGCACATGAAGCCCAAAGACGCCCAGGGGCATAAAGTGGTACAGAAAAGACTCTGTTTTTTTTAAAAAAGTCCTTCTCTCACGCACTCTTCCCATTATATAATTTTAGGGTGGTTTTTTTTTAAAGATTGCAACTCTATTATGGAGCAACGGAGAGGGGATCCCATCAAAAGCAATATCCAGTCACAATGACACTGGAAATTTGCAGACAACAACAAGCTGGCAGGAATAGCCAAGACTCCGGGAACTGGTGTTGCAGGGACTGGTTGCAGGGACTGGGCCTGCCTAGTTGAATGAAAAGAAGGACCGGGGGAGACAGGATAGCAGCCTTCCAATATCTCAAGGTTGCCACAAAGAAGAGGGAGTCAAGCTATTCTCCAAAGCAAGTGAGGGTAGAACAAGAAGCAATGGGAGGAAACTAAACTTTTGAACTTTTATCTAAGCTTTTGCTCCGGCAATCTCACACTAATTACCAGAGCCTACAAAACTTTTGCTAGACCCATCCTCGAATATAGAAACATAGAAACCTAGAAGACTGACGGCAGAAAAAGACCTCATGGCCCATCTAGTCTGCCCTTATACTATTTATTTATTTATTATTTATTTATTATTTAGATTTGTATGCCGCCCCTCTCCGCAAACTCGGGGCGGCTCACAACAAAAAATATAAACAATCGTATAAATCCAAATAAATTCAATAAATTTAAGTATTTAAAATAGTTTTAAAAAGAACCCCACTATATTAACAAGCACACACACAAACATACCATACATAAATTGTACGTGGCCGGGGGAGGTGTTTCAGTTCCCCCATGCCTGACGACAAAGGTGGGTTTTAAGAGCTTTACGGAAGGCAGGGAGAGTAGGGGCAGTTCTAATCTCCGGAGGGAGTTGTATTTTATCTTACAATGGATCTATGTTTATCCCAGGCATGTTTAAATTCAGTTACTGTGGATTTACCAACCACATCTGCTGGAAGTTTGTTCCAAGGATCTACTACTCTTTCAGTGAAATAATATTTTCTCACGTTGCTTTTGATCTTTCCCCCAACTAACTTCAGATTGTGTCCCCTTGTTCTTGAGTTCACTTTCCTATTAAAAACAGTTCCATCCTGGATCTTATTTAACCCTTTAACATATTTAAATGTTTCGATCATGTCCCCCCTTTTCCTTCTGTCCTTCAGACTATACAGATTGAGTTCATTAAGTCTTTCCTGATACGTTTTATGCTTAAGACCTTCCACCATTCTTGTAGCCCGTCTTTGGACCCATTCAATTTTGTCAATATCTTTTTGTAGGTGAGGTCTCCACAACTGAACACAGTATTCCAAATGTGGTCTCACCAGCGCTCTATATAAGGGGATCACAATCTCCCTCTTCCTGATTGTTATACCTCTAGCTATGCAGCCAAGCATCCTACTTGCTTTCCCTACCGCCCGAATATAGCTCATCTGTTTGGAACCCATACCACATCTCAGACATTAACACCCTTGAAAATGTTCAAACACCAGACACTCCTCCACTCGAAACAGAATACTCTACAAATCAAGACTTACAATCCTGGATCTTGAAACCTTAGAACTACGACACCTCAAACACGATCTAAGTATTGCCCACAAGATTATATGCTGCAACGCCCTGCCTGTCAATGATTACTTCAGCTTCAACTGCAACAACACAAGAGCACACAACAGATTCAAGCTTAATATTAACCGCGCCAAACTTGACTGTAAAAAATATGACTTTAGCAATCGAGTTGTCGAAGCGTGGAACTCACTACAGGACTCCGTAGTATCATCCCCTAACCCCCAACACTTTACCCTTAGACTATCTACAGTTGACCTCACCAGGTTCCTAAGAGGTCAGTAAGGGGCGTACATAAGTGCACCAGAGTGCCTTCGGTCCCCTGTCCTGTAGTCCAGTGTTTTTCAACCAGTGTGCCGTGGCACACTAGTGTGCCGCGAGACATGGTCAGGTGTGCCGCGAAGCTCAGAGAGAAAGAAATCAGGAGAGAGAGAAAGAAAGACAGAAAGAAAGCAAGAGAGAGAGAAAGCAAGAGAGAAAGAAAACAAGAGAGAGAGAAAGAAAGCAAGAAAGAGAAAGAGCGAGAGAGAAAGAAAGAGAACAAGAGAGAAAGAAAGCAAGAGAGAGAGAGGGAGGGAAGGAGAGAAAGACATAGAGGGACGTAGGGAGGGAGAGAGAAAGAGAGCAAAAAAGAGAGGAAGGAAGGAAGAGAAAGAAAGAGGGATGGAGAGAGAGAGAAAGAAAGAGGAAGGAAGGGAGAGAAAGAGGGAGGGAGAAAGAAATAGAGCGAAGGGGAGGAAGAGAGAGAGAGATTTTTTTTGTCCAAACTTTTTTTAGCCCCCCCCCCCCCGCTCAATGTGCCCCAGGGTTTTGTAAATGTAAAAAATGTGCCGCGGCGCAAAAAAGGTTGAAAATTACTGCTGTAGTCTCTCCTATATCTCCTATATCTTCTCTTCTATCTCTTCTATCCATTATATCTCTGCTATCTCTTATATCTCTTATATCTTTTCTGCTATTCTCTCTAACAATAAATTTTAAATAAATTTAATAAATTATAAACGTTCAAGAGATCCTGATAGAATAGAATAGAATTTTATTGGCCAAGTGTGATTGGACACACAAGGAATTTGCCTTTGGTGCAGATGCTCTCAGCGTACATAAAATAAAATATACATTTGTCAAGAATCATGTGGTCCAACACTTAATGATTGCCATAGGGGTCAAATAAGCAATGAAGAAACAATCAATATTAATAAAAATCTTAGGATAAAAGCAACAAGTTACAGTCATATAGTCCAAAGTGGGAGGAAAAGGATGATAGGAATAATGAGAAAAACTAGTAGAATAGAAGTGCAGATTTAGTAAAAAGTCTGACAGTGTTGAGGGAAATATTTGTTTAGCAGAGCGATGGCGTTGGGGAAAAAACTGTTCTTGTGTCTAGTTATATTTACTGTACTCCTATATTTTCTCTTCTGTACTCTCTTTGATACATTCTACTCTTATATATCCTCTATAACCCTCATTGTGTATTACTGTATATTGGACAAATAAATAAATAAAATAAATAAATAAAATAAACAAGGAGAGAAGCAACTTAGAACTAAGGAGACATTTCCTGACAGTCAGAACAGTTACGGTAATCAATGGAACTACTTGCCTCCAGAAGTTGTAAATGCTCCAACACTGGAAGTTTTTAAGAAGATGCTGGATAACCATCTGTCTGAAGCAGTGTAGGGTTTCATGCCTAAGTAGGGGGTTGGACTAGAAGACCTCCAAGGTCCCTTCCAACTCTGTTGTTGTTGTTATTATGTCTACAGTACCATCCAGAAGGCAGGCTTAAGATACAGAAGGATCTTGAGAGAACAGAATAACAGAGCTGGAAGGGACCTTGCAATGAAGGCTACTTCAGCGAACTGCTAGCTGTACTTCCGTTCATATCTCCCTACCAGCTCCAGGTTGACTCAGCCTTCCATCCTTCTAAAGTGGGTCAAATGAGGACCCAGATTGTTGGGGCAATTATGCTGATTCTGTAAACCATTTAGAGAGGGCTGTAAATGCTATTGCTATTGCCCATGTACCAGATCTGCATCTACAGCTTTTCTTCCAGATGTTTTTGGCTAGGATGATGGGACCCACATCTTCAGGAGTAGACTGGGGGTGGGTTGGGTTGGTTGGGCATCCCTGGCTGACCTTGGGATGAAGTGAGAGGGGAGGGGGCTTCTTAGCCCAGATTTCCTCTTAGCCAAAGAATGAACTTCACTAAAAAGTTTTAGTGAAAAGATGAATTTTAGTAAAAGGAAGTGGAAAACGCCAAGTAAGGTGGGAGGGCAGGTGGAGGGGGGGAGCAAACACCCCCTTGGACCAATAGCCCTCTCCCCAGACTCTACGGCTTTTGCAAGATCTGCCTTTGCATGGTTGCAAAGGGCCCAAATACATCACACAAATGCAAGCACACACAACTCCCAGCTGTTGGCTTGGGGCAAGAAAGGTTGGAGACTGGACGGTAGTTATTAAGCCCGGCTGGGTCCAGGGAAGGCTTCTTGAGGAGGGGGCGCACAAGTGCCTCCTTATAAGGAGCCGGAAAGGACCCCCTCCCCAAGGAGGCGTTGACAATCTCCTGGACCCAGCTCCATGTCACCTCTCGACTGGCCGAAACCAACCAAGAGGGACACGGATCCAGTAAACAGGTGGCGGAACTCACAGCTCCAATGGCCTTGTCCCCTTCATCAGGTGTCACCAAGTCAAACTCCTCCCAGACAGATGGACAAAGACGTTTAGCCCCAGTATATTATTATTATTATTATTATTATTATTATTATTATTATTATTATTTATCAGATTTGTATGTGACCCCTCTCCGAAGACTCGGAGCGGCTCACAACAGCAATACAAAATACAAATCCAATGATTAAAAAGCAAAACAGTTAAAAACCCTTGATTTAAAAAGGCTGGGAGAAGATTGAAAAAAACCTTGTTTTTCACTATACACCCATTCTTGTTAGTGACTACTTCATCCTCAACAACAACAACACAAGGGCACGTAATAGATACAAACTAAATGTAAGTACTTGACTGCAGAAAATATGACTTCAGCAACAGAGTGATCAATGCCTGGAACTCACTACCTGACTCTGTTGTTTCTTCCCCTAAAACCCCAAAATCTTCAACCTTAAATTATCTACTGTTGACCTCTCCCCTTTTCTAAGAGGTCTGTAAGGGGCGTGCATAAGCGCACTATTCTGTCTACCATCCCCTGGAACTTCTGTCCTATTATCCTTTTTATCACTTCTTTATACATTCTTATGTTCATACAAACAATAATTCTATACTTGTTGGAAAAAAATACTGCTCAAAAAAAAAAAAGGAACACTTAAACAACGCCGAGTATTCTGAGCAGAGTCAGATTACAAGCGGTGTGCCACAAGGGTCTGTTCTGGGTCCTATTCTTTTTAATATGTTTGTGAGTGACATAGGGGAAGGTTTGGTAGGGAAGGTTTGCCTATTTGCCGATGACTCTAAAGTGTGCAATAGGGTTGATATTCCTGGAGGCGTCTGTAATATGGTAAATGATTTAGCTTTACTAGATAAATGGTCAAAGCAATGGAAACTGCAGTTTAATGTTTCCAAATGTAAAATAATGCACTTGGGGAAAAGGAATCCTCAATCTGAGTATTGTATTGGCAGTTCTGTGTTAGCAAATACTTCAGAAGAAAAGGATTTAGGGGTAGTGATTTCTGACAGTCTCAAAATGGGTGAACAGTGCAGTCAGGCGGTAGGGAAAGCAAATAGGATGCTTGGCTGCATAGCTAGAGGTATAACAAGCAGGAAGAGGGAGATTATGATCCCGCTGTATAGAGTGCTGGTGAGACCCCATTTGGAATACTGTGTTCAGTTCTGGAGACCTCACCTACAAAAAGATATTGACAAAATTGAACGGGTCCAAAGACGGGCTACAAGAATGGTGGAAGGTCTTAAGCATAAAACGTATCAGGAAATACTTAATTAACTCAATCTGTATAGTCTGGAGGACAGAAGGAAAAGGGGGGACATGATCAAAACATTTAAATATGTCAAAGGGTTAAATAAGGTTCAGGAGGGAAGTGTTTTTAATAGGAAAGTGAACACAAGGACAAGGGGACACAATCTGAAGTTAGTTGGGGGAAAGATCAAAAGCAACGTGAGAAAATATTATTTTACTGAAAGAGTAGTAGATCTTTGGAACAAACTTCCAGCAGACGTGGTTGGTAAATCTACAGTAACTGAATTTAAACATGCCTGGGATAAACATAGATTCATCCTAAGATAAAATACAAAAAATAGTATAAGGGCAGACTAGATGGACCATGAGGTCTTTTTCTGCCATCAGTCTTCTATGTTTCTATGTAACCCAACATAACTCCAAGTCAATCAAACTTCTGTGAAATCAAACTGTCCACTTAGGAAGCAACATTGATAGACAATCAATTTCACATGTTTCAGCACATTCAACTTTGTACAGAACAAAGTAGTATTTAATGAGAATATTTCATTCATTCAGATCGAGTGTTGCCTTTATTTTTTGGAGCAGGGTATAATTCTATACTTGTTTGACAAATATAATAAAAGAAAGAAAGAAACAAACAAACAAACAATTGGGTCCTACTTTGGCTTTGGGCAAGGGAGTTGGACTAGAAGACCTCCAGGGAGCCTTTATCCGCCCTCGTATTTTATGATTCCACCTCCGTTCCAGCTGGATCCAGAGATTTCCTGGCTCCTTTGGAACCCTTACAAGCATTTAAAGAGGGGTGGGGGATCCGGCACGCCCTACCCCAAATATTCTTGGCTCCTCTGGGGCTGAATTAAGCTCTTTTGCAGGAGACAATTTGAAGGGATGTCCACTTTTCTGCCGTTTTAAAGTAGGGCAGCCTCATTCAATGTGGAGGATTCGGTAGGATTTGGACCTGCAGAAACGCACATCCCGATAATCGTTTAAGAAAAAGCCAGTGGCTGATTTTGCTCCACACCCACACATGCAAAAGTTCCCGAACATTGCAAGCTAAGAAAAAAGGAAAGTCGGTGAAGCCAGAATCCACAAAACTGAGGAATAGAGGATTAACGCTGAGCCAAAAGTTATTCGAAAACCTGGAATTAAATCCAATTTCCAGGGCTGTGGATGGAGGAGGCCAAATACTTAGCTGGGTTTTTTTGCAGATTTTGGGCAATGAGCCTTTCTAGCCTAGCTTTAAATTCCTCAATTGCCTGCAGCTTCCTCTTTTGAAAAAAACTCAAGGTGCTAGTCCTCTTGAGGGAGAAGCCAAAGACGGAAGGAGGTAGCAAGGCGAGAATTTCAGCTCTGCTGTCCTGCCCCTTGAAGAGATAGAGAAACATAGAAGACTGACGGCAGAAAAAGACCTCCTGGTCCATCTAGTCTGTATTTTATCTTAGGATGGATAGATGTTTATCACAGGGATGTTTAAATTCAGTCACTGTGGATTTTATAACAAGCAGGAAGAGGGCGATTGTGATTCCGCTGTATAGAGCACTGGTGAGACCACATTTGGAATACTGTGTCCAGTTCTGGAGAACTCACCTATAAAAAGAGATTGATAAAATTGAACTGGTCCAAAGACGGGCTACAAAAATGGTGGAAGATCTTAAGCATAAAACTGATCAGGAAAGACTTCATGAACTCAATCTGTGTAGTCTGGAGGACAGAAGGGAAAGGAGTGGGGGGCATGATTGAAACATTTAAATATGTTAAAGGGTGTATATTACAAGGCAGAAGCCCCAGGATCAAATCCCAGTAAGGGTATGGCTAGCTGATGAGGCCAGAACAAGGCCAAAATAGCGCTATCCTAGTCTCCCTTAATTTTAAATATTCAGCAAAAATATGTGATATATATATACACACATACACACCACTCAAAAAAAAATAAAGGGAACACTTAAACAACACAATATAACTCCAAGTACAGTGGAACCCCGACATAAGAGCTGCTCTACTTAAGAGCAACTCGAGATAAGAGCTGGGAGGGGAGAGATATTTTTGTTCTACTTACAAGCCCAAATTCGAGATACAAGCGCCAAGGAGCTGTCTCCTGAAGCCAAACGCTAACTTCCGCGTTCGGCTTCAGGAGACAGCTGCGAAGCGGCGCGCGTGTTTTAAAAGGTTGCAGCCGGCCTGGGGGGCTCGGGGGGGTGCTTGCAGCTTTCTTTCTTGCTCTTTTTCTTTCTCTCTTTTACCTTCCCTTCCTCTATTTCTTCTTTTCTTTCTCCTTCCCACCTTCTTCCCTCCCTCCCTCCCTCCCTCCACTCATTCCTCTCTTACTCTCCCCTTTCATAAGTTTCCTTGCTTCCTTCCTCTGTTCCTGTCCCTTCCCCCTTTCTTTCTTTCTTTCTTGTTTTCTTTCTTGCTCTTTTTCTTTCTCTCTTTTACCTTCCCTTCCTCTATTTCTTCTTTTCTTTCTCCTTCCCACCTTCTTCCCTCCCTCCCTCCCTTCACTCATTCCTCTCTTACTCTCCCCTTTCATAAGTTTCCTTGCTTCCTTCCTCTGTTCCTGTCCCTTCCCTCTTTCCTTCCTTCCTTCCCACCCTCCGTCCATTCATTCACCCATTCCTCTCTTGATCGCTTAAAGCCGGTCCCTGGTGCAAAAAGGGTTGGGGACCTCTGTCCTACAGGATTGGGTGGCAGAGAAGTTGAACATATGTAAATTTAAAAGTTTAAGAAAGTTTACAAGTTAAGTGAAAGAAACTTCATTATTCATTTATATGTACATGTACATTTCTTCATTAAAAACATGTCTTTCTGCATAATTTAGACTAACTTTGTGAGTTTTTTGAGGGCTGGAACCAATTAAAATTATTTACATTAATTCCTATGGGGAAAAGTCGTTCGAGATAAGAGCTGCTCGACTTAAGAGCCCAGGTCCGGAACGAATTAAACTCGTATCTCGAGGTACCACTGTAAATCAAACTTAGGAAGCAACACTGGTTGACAATCCATTTCACCTGCTCTTGTGCACATTCAACTTTGGACAGAACAAAGGATTCAACGAGAATATTTCATTCATTCAGATCTAGGATGGGTTCTTTGAGTGTTCCCTTTATTTTTTAAGCAGTATTTATATGTTCACCCTAGCACAAAACCGAAATGAAGATGATGAGTGGGAATCTCTGAAACTTACATGGGAAGAAACCCGAATATGCCAAGACCTTCATATATATACATCTATCTATCTATCTATCTATCTATCTATCTATCTATCTATCTATCTATCTATCCATCCATCCATCCATCCATCCATTCAATTTTTATGCCGCCCTTCTCCTTAGACTCAGGGCGGCTTACAACATGTTAGCAATAGCACTTTTTTAACAGAGCCAGCATTATTGCCCCCACAATCCGGGTCCTCATTTGACCCACCTTGGAAGGATGGAAGGCTGAGTCAACCTTGTGCCGGTGATAAGATTTGAACCGCTGACCTTCAGATCTACAATCAGCTTCAGTGGCCTGCAGTACTGGACTCTACCTGCTGCGTCCCCCCCCTCCCGGCTCTATATTTATATTGATATATATTTATATTGATGTATATTTATATATATTTATTTTTGTTGTTCTGTTTTCTATGTATTGTTTTCTTTTTTGTATATGTCACAAGCGTCAGCTTTTTAAAAAAACTTTCAATAAAAATCTTTTAAAAAAATAAAATACAATAAAAACACCTTTTTAAAAACAAATATCTTTTAAAAACATCAACACGTTTTTAACATCGGAACACCTTTTTTAAAATAAAACACAAATATCTTTTGCAAACACCTTTTTAAAAACAAACTTTTAAAAAAATGCCAATACCTTTTAAAAAAACAAACGCCTTTTTAAAATGCTCAAATATCTTTTTAAAAACCAAAAGTCCATTAAAAGTCCGTAAGGAATTGGGAGGCCTATAAATTTAATTAATAAATAATAATAAATTACAAATAAACAAAGAAAGGAAAAAGTGAAACAAGGCTGTGAAACCTCTGGCCCATCTCAGCAATGTTTTTTAAATGTTTTTTAGTAGGAATTTAGATTTGTCGCAAACTGTCTTTTTTCACTTGTTGTGAGCCGCCCCGAGTCTGCGGAGAGGGGCAGCATACAAATCTAAATAAATAAATAAATAAATAAATAAATAAATAAATAAATAAATAAATAAACGTGCAAACCACCGATTCCTGTTGTGATAGACACACATCGCTCACTGACTTAACTTCCCCTTCGGCACAGGATACGCACCAAAAGTCCCCAGTGAAAGGAAGTCTGTTCCAAACTTTTGACTCCTGAGACAACTTTTTCCACAATTACCAAGCGGGTGCACGCAAAGGGCATAACGGCAAACTTCAGTTTCCTGAAAAAAATCCTTTTTCCCCCCAACCCTCTAGAAAGTCACATTTTTATACAGTGAAAAGCAATTGTCAAATTAACCCTTGAGTGACAGGCAGGGATTTCCAGGAATGGCCCTGAGCCCAGAGATGCCAAGACCGCCAACTTTTTTTAATAGGAGTTTGGAGCTAATGCGTTTACTATTAATTTTATACACTGCTCAAAAAAATAAAGGGAACACTTAAACAACACAATATAACTCCAAATAAATCAAACTTCTGTGCAATCAAACTGTCCACTTAGGAAGCAACACTGATTGACAATCCATTTCACCTGCTGTTGTGCACGTTCAACTTTGGACAGAACAAAGATTCAATGAGAATACAGTGGTACCTCATGATACAAACCCCTCGTGATGCGAACCCAGGGTTCGGAAATTTTTTGCCTCTTCTTACGAACTTTTTTCGGCTTACGAACCCACTGCAGATCACAAAATGGTGCTCCACTGGGCGCCGCCGCCCGGCTGTCACCTTTTAAAACAGCCGGGGGGCTTCTCGGAGTTCACCTGAACCCGAACTTTTTGGGTTCAGATTCAGGAGGCCGCCGAGAAGCGCTGCCGCCCGGCTGTCACCTTCTGAAACAGCCGGGGGGCTTCTCGGCGTTCTCCTGAACGCCGAACCCGGAAGTTCGGGTTCGGATGGCCGCTGAGAAGCGCCTGGCTGTTTCAGAAGGTTACAGCCGGGCAGTGCCACTCGGTGGAACGCCATTTTTACAATCGGCGGCGGCGTTTTCGGCCGATCTGGAGGCTAGAAAGAAGGTGGGGAATCCCAAAAGGGAATTCCATAGGCAGAGCTTTGACGTCATGAAGACGTCCGACAGTAATCTGTAGTGCTGCACTCTAACCAGTGCACAACCCCGACTCTTAAATAGATC
Source organism: Erythrolamprus reginae (assembly GCF_031021105.1). NCBI lineage: Eukaryota > Metazoa > Chordata > Lepidosauria > Squamata > Dipsadidae > Erythrolamprus > Erythrolamprus reginae. The sequence goes on along the minus strand of NC_091950.1, from coordinate 424,092,814 downwards.
TATCTATCTATCTATCTATCTATCTATCTATCTATCTATCTATCTATCTATCTATTCATTCATCTAATTATATATTCATCTATCTATTCATCAATTTATTATCTATCATCTCCAACTATATCTATCCATCCATCCATCCTACTATCATCTGTCTGTCTGTCTGTCTGTCTGTCTGTCTGTCTAGCAATAGCATTTAGAGTTATATACCGCTTCACGGTGCTTTCACAGCCCCCTCTAAGAGGTTTACAGAGAAAAAAGCACAATTGCCCCAACAATCGGGGTCCTCATTCGACCCACCTTTGAAGGAGGGAAGGCTGAGTCCATTTTGAGCCTGTGGTGAGATTTGAACCACTGAACTACAGCTAGCAGTCAGCTGAAGGAGCCTGCAAGGCTGCACTCTAACCACTGCGCCCCCCCCCCCCCCGGTTCTTCATTAAACATGGAACTCAGTCAACTGAACATTTAAAAACGTATCAAAAATACCATTGACTGGTGCTAGTGGTTGACATGGCTTGGTGCCAGCATTGTTGTTGTTATTGTTGTTATATTTCTAAACTGTACCCACACAATACACTGTTCATGCTTTAGTTTTTTGTATAAAAAAAAAGGCTGGCAATGCGGATCCATGCGCGTGGGCACCAGCCACAATTCCTCAGCAGATGCCAGGCCCTGGCGCACTCAGCGGTGTGGCACGATGGAGCAGCCTGCCAGGCAACACTGCTGGGCATCACCCAGACGGGCAGGAAAGTGGGTGCTGGCTGGGCAGATGAGTCTGTTCCTCAGGGCTGCCCGTCCTGACGTGGAATGGAGACCCCTCCCCTCAATTTTGGCATCCCCCTCTCATAGAAACATAGAAAATGGACGGCAGAAAAAGACCCCCTGGTCCATCTAGTCTGCCCTTATACTATTTCCTGTATTTTATCTTAGGGTGGATCTATGTTTATCCCAGGCATGTTTAAATTCAGTTACTGTGGATTCTTCCTTCCTTCCTTCCTCCCTTCCTTCCTCCCTCCCTCCCTTTTCTTCCTTCCTATCTCTTTCTTTCCTTCCTTCTTTTCTTCCTCCCTTCTTTTCTCATTCATAGAAACATAGAAGATTGATAGCAGAAAAAGACCTCCTGGTCCATCTAGTCTGCCCTTATACTACAGTATTTCCTGTATTTTATCTGAGGGTGGGTATATGTTTATCCCAGGCATGTTTAAATTCAGTCACTGTGGATTTACCAACCACGTCTGCTGGAAGTTTGTTCCAAGCATCTACTGCTCTTTCAGTCAAATAATATTTTCTCACGTTGCTTTTGATCTTTCCCCCAACTAACCTCAGATTGTGTCCCCTTGTTCTTGTGTTCACTTTCCTATAAAAACACTCTCCTATTGTACCTTATTTAACCCTTTCACATCTCTAAACATTTTGATCGTGTCACCCCTTTTCCCTTCTGTCCTCCAGATTATACAGATTGAGTTCATGAAGTCTTTCCTTATGCTTAAGACCTTCCACCATTCTTGTAGCCCGTCTTTGGACCCCTTCAATTTTGTCAATATCTTTTTGTAGGTGAGGTCTCCAGAACTGAACACAGTATTATTCCAAGTGTGGTCTCACCAGCGCTCTATATAAGGGGATCACAATCTCCCTCTTCCTGCTTGTTATACCTCTAGCTATGCAGCCAAGCATCCTACTTGCCTTTCCTACCGCCCGACCACACTGCTCACTCATTTTGAGACTGTCAGAAATCCCCACCCTTAAATCCTTTTCTTCTGAAGTTTTTGCTAACACAGAACTGCCAATGCAATACTCAGATTGAGGTTTCCTTTTCCCCAAGTGCATTATTTCTCATCTCTTGCCCCCCAACCCCAGACCCCTGGGAACCAAGAGCCTTCACTGCAGGACCCAAATATCAGCAGCACCAACCAATAATAGGCTGTTGCCCCCACAGGGGGGGACACGCAGTGGGGATAGTATGTTTATGCACTGTTTATTGAATACTTAATAGTTTTTTTTTACTGTCCTTCCTTCTCTAGTTCCTTAGTATGATCCTTAATTACTGTTAAAATAGGAAATAATTAAATGGTATATTTTCACCCATCAATGCTTTAATCATTTTAATCATTGTCTAGAACTGAATTTTTATAGCAATGAAAGAAAATTGAACTACTTGCCTAATCTGTTATTGTACTGAACCTTGTGGGTTCAGTACAAAACCTTAAAATGAAAATTCAAAATATTTTAAAAAACCAAAATCTTAAAATGTGACAGTGCTCCTCAACAGATAATGATGTCTATAATTTGTCCTTTTGGGGGCTATTCAAATCATGGGACTTAATCAACTGAAAAAGAGTCCAAGCATCTACCATGGTCATTAAGCCACTTCCGCCCAGTCACATGACCTTTAAGCCACCCCCGGTTACATGATTGTCAAGCCACCCCCCAACTGTTCACACAGCCGGCAAGTCACTCCCACCCGGTCACATGACCATCAAGCCACACCCATAAAATAAGCCACAGCCACAGTGTGGCAGTAAAATTTTTGGCAGCCCATCACTGCTGGGTTGCCCCGAGATAAGAAGACTCCTTCCCCCAAATATTAAAACATGGATATCCAATTAAATTCTAATTCTAATTCAAATTCAAATTCACATTTAAATTCAAATTTAAAATCAAATTTAAATAAATAAGTAAAGAAACAAACAAACAAATAAATAAATAACTTAACTTAAGGTTTGTATATATAGAAACATAGAAACATAGAAGACTGACGGCAGAAAAAGACCTCCTGGTCCATCTAGTCTGCCCTTATACTATTTTCTGTATTTTATCTTACAATGGATATATGTTTATCCCAGGCATGTTTAAATTCAGTTACTGTGGATTTATCTACCACGTCTGCTGGAAGTTTGTTCCAAGGATCTACTACTCTTTCAGTCAAATAATACTTTCTCACGTTGCTTTTGATCTTTCCCCCAACTAACCTCAGATTGTGGTCCCTTGTTCTTGTGTTCACTTTCCTATTAAAAACACTTCTCTCCTGGACCTTATTGAACCCTTTAACGTATTTAAATGTTTCAATCATGTCCCCCCTTTCCCTTCTGTCCTCCAGACTATACAGATGGAGTTCATGAAGTCTTTCCTGGTTAGTTTTAGACTTAAGACCTTCCACATTCTTGTAGCCCGTCTTTGGACCCGTTCAATTTTGTCAATATCTTTTTGTAGGTGAGGTATCCAGAACTGGACACAGTATTCCAAATGTGGTCTCACCAGCGCTCTATATAAGGGGATCACAATCTCCCTCTTCCTGCTTGTTATACCTCTAGCTATGCAGCCAACCATCCTACTTGCTTTTCCTATTTCCTATGTTTTACTTTTTTTGGTTGTGAGCCACCCACAGTCTCAGGACTTGAGCAGCATATAGATTCAAATTTAGATTTAGATTTTATTATTATTATTATTATTATTATTATTATTATTATTAATTAGATTTGTATGCCGCCCCTCTCTGTAGACTCAGGGCAGCTCACAACAATAACAAAGACAATGTAAGAACAAATCTAATAATTTAAAAAAACACTAAACACTAATTGGATTTATATGCCTCCCCTCTCCGAGGATTCAATTCAAATTTAATTCACATTTTTATTTTTATTTGTATTTGTATTTGAATTTGTATGCCGCTCATCTCCTGAGGACTCTGGGCAGCTCACAACTAAAAAAAGTAAAACATACAATGTAATATTAAAACCCCTTATAAAACAATATAAAAGCAGTGGAAGTGATGTGCCGGTGCCTGGAGGCTGTTGGGGCCTGGATGGGTGTCAACAGACTCAAACTCAACCCTGATAAGACGGAGTGGCTGTGGGTTTTGCCTCCCAAGGACAATTCCATCTCCCCGTCCATTACCCTGGGGGGGGAATTATTGACCCCCCTCAGAGAGGGTCCGCAACTTGGGCGTCCTCCTCGATCCACAGCTCACATTAGAACAACATCTTTCAGCTGTGGCGAGGGGGACGTTTGCCCAGGTTCGCCTGGTGTACCAGTTGCGACCCTACTTGGACCGGGAGTCACTGCTCACAGTCACTCATGCCCTCATCACCTCGAGGCTGGACTACTGCAACGCTCTCTACATGGGGCTACCTTAGAAAAGTGTTTGGAAACTTCAGATCATGCAGAATGCAGCTGCGAGAGCAATCATGGGCTTTCCCAAATATGCCCATGTCACACCAACACTCCACAGTCTGCATTGGTTGCCGATCAGTTTCTGGTCACAATTCAAAGTGTTGGTTATGACCTATAAAGCCCTTAATGGCATCGGACCAGAATATCTCAGGGACCGCCTTCTGCCGCACGAATCCCAGAGACCAGTTAGGTCCCACAGAGTGGGCCTTCTCCGGGTCTCGTCGACTAAACAATGTCGTTTGGCGGGACCCAGGGGAAGAGCCTTCTCTGTGGCGGCCCCAACCCTCTGGAACCAACTCCCCCCAGAGATCAGAATTGCCCCCACCCTCCTCACCCTTTCGTAAGCTTTTTAAAACCCACCTCTGTCCTCAGGCATGGGGGAATTGAGATATTCCCTTCCCCCTAGGCCTATGCAATTTATGCATGGTATGTTTGTGTGTATGTTCGGTTTCTTAAATAAGGGTCTTTTAAATATTTTAAATATTAGATTTGTTATATGTTGTTTCATTATTGTTGTTAGCCGCCCCGAGTCTACGGAGAGGGACGCCATACAAATCTAATAAATAAATAAACAAACAAACAAACAAATTATAAAAAATAAACAAATAAACAAACAAACAAACAAATAAATAAAACCAATTAAAAGCAGTTTAAAACCATGCATGTTATTAATCACCAGATCCCGATGGCATGCAGTTGCTAAATTAGGAACGAAAACAGACAGATTAACAGAGTTAATTTTTTTGATTTGTTGTATGCATTTGCATATATGTATTTATGTTAGGTTATGTGTGTAAAAGTCTAATCAATGTTCTAAATGTATTTTTAATATTTATATCCAATAAAAAAAATTTTTTTTAAAAAAAACAACACAGTTGGGAGGGACCTTGTAGGTCATTTAGTGACCCCAGGCCCAAGCAGGAGATTTCTGACCAATGGCAGTCCGATCTACTCTTGAAAGCCTCCGGCGATGGAGCGCCTCCTCCTTAACACGGACATTGTGAATCTGTGGACCGCCCATGGAGTTGGCTGGCGGGAAGTTCGCCAAAGAGGACCCTGCGTAGTATGACATTGCAACTGTCATAAGTACATGCCTGTTGCCAAGCTTTTTGAATCTTAGTCACGTGACCACAAGGATGCTGCGATAGTCACTGTGTGAAAAAAACCCTGTCCTGATGCTTTTTTTCAAAGCCGTCGTAACATCCGTCACTAAAGTTAGCAAAAACTTCAGAAGAGAAGGATTTAGGGGTCGTGATTTCTGACAATCTCCAAATGGGTAAGCAGTGTGGTTGGGCGGTAGGAAAAGCAAGTAGGATGCTTGGCTGCATAGCTAGAGGTATAACAAGCAGGAAGAGGGAGATTGTGATCCCCTTATATAGAGCGCTGGTGAGACCACATTTGGAGTACTGTGTCCAGTTCTGGAGACCTCACCTACAAAAAGATATTGACAAAATTGAACGGGTCCAAAGATGGGCTACAAGAATGGTGGAAGGTCTTCAGCATAAAACGTATCAGGAAAGACTTCATGAACTCAATCTGTAGAGTCTGGAAGACAGAAGGAAAAGGGGGGACATGATCGAAACATTTAAATATGTTAAAGGGTTAAATAAGGTTCAGGAGGGAAGTGTTTTCAATAGGAAAGTGAACACAAGAACAAGGGGACACAATCTGAAGTTAGTTGGGGGAAAGATCAAAAGCAACGTGAGAAAATATTATTTGACTGAAAGAGTAGTAGATCCTTGGAACAAACTTCCAGCAGACGTGGTTGGTAAATCCACAGTAACTGAATTGAAACATGCCTGGGATAAACATATATCCATTGTAAGATAAAATACAGGAAATAGTATAAGGGCAGACTAGATGGACCATGAGGTCTTTTTCTGCCGTCAATCTTCTATGTTTCTATGTTTCTAAACAAATGGTGGTAAATCAAGGATTATCGGCAGCTTGAAAGCGTAAAAGGAAAAAGAAATAACAGACAACCTAAACATGAGCTGCTTTGGGGAACTTTCTAAGCAAGGCAGGCTCCATCGCACATATGCATGAATACACACACACACACACACTCACACATTTTCCACCAAGATTTCAAGTCTTCTTGGTGAAACAAGTACAGATGCCAACCGGAGCTGTTCTTCTCTACCCAGAATGGAGGTTTATATTTATGGACTGGCACACAATGTACGATGCTGCAAAGAGGCATTCACACCTATCTGGATTTGCTAAATTTTTGTAGGTCTTTGTCACTCAGATTCATTTAGGTCATATATATTTCTGACTGTCTATGTATCTATTATCTATCTATTTAACTGTCTGTCTGTCTGTCTGTCTGTCTGTCTGTCTGTCTGTCTGTCTATCATCTATCCATCCATCTAATCCCTCTCCTATATGTATATCTGTCTTGTATCTCTCTCTCTCTCCTATCCATCCATCCATCCATCCATCCATCCATCCATCTAATCATCTATTTATCTGTACCTACCTACCTATGATTGATCTATCTGTCTGTCTGTCTGTCTGTCTGTCTGCTGTCTGTCTGTCTACCTACCTACCTACCTACCTACCTACCTATCATCTATCATATATATATCAACTATATTTACAGCAGCACGAAGCTTACAACTTCAGCCTGATGATGGTGAATGTGATTTCACCGAAACGTCGCATAGACATGCAAAATATTACATGGGGCAAAACCCGAACTCAGAACAATCTACATATATATATATATAGATGATAGATGATAGATAGATAGATAGATAGATAGATAGATAGATAGATAGATAGATAGATAGATCTTAGATAGGTAGATATAAGGTTCAAGTCCCAGTGGGTATGGCTAGCTGATGAGGCCAAAATAAGGCCGAAATAGATCTATCCTAGTCTCCCTTCATTTTCAAATTCAGCAAAAAAACATGTGACACATACAGATAGAATTGTCAGCTATCAATAAAATTAACTGCCTTGGAAATGGCCCTGGGTTGGGCCGAGAGGCAAATAAAGGAGTTGTGATGTTCCTTCAATACACCAGGGTGATTCAACACAACAATATGTAACCCTTCCCTGGTGCAGAGCTGAAGGGATTGGATACTGTAGCCTAGAGGATAATTCTCTACCTTACAAGGCAAAGGTTGCAGGTTCAAGTCCCAGTGGGTATGGCTAGCTGATGAGGCCAAAATAAGGCCGAAATAGATCTATCCTAGTCTCCCTTAATTTTCAAATTCAGCAAAAAAACATGTGACACACACACATATATATATATATATATATATATATATATATATATACACACACACACACACACACACACACACACACACACACACACACCATCTATCCATTCATCTAATCTCTATCCTATAGGTATGTATGTCTGTCTATCTGTTTCTTATCTATCTATCTATCTATCTATCTATTTTGTACCTACTTATGATCTATCTATCTATATATTTACCTACCTACCACTATCTATCTCTCCATCCATCTATCTACCTACCTACCTACCTACCGCTATCTATCTATGCAAGTAACATCTGTCTGTCTGTCTGTCTGTCTGTCTGTCTGTCTGTCTGTCTGTCTGTCTGTCTGTCTGTCTGTCTGTCTATCTATCTATCTATCTATCTATCTATCTATCTATCTATCTATCTATCTATCTATCTATCTATCTATCTATGAAGTCCACCAATCTCAAAGCAGGCTGGCTGGGAAATTCTGGGAGTTCTACTTTGAAGTTATACAATCAAAACATAACCAAACCAGGCCTTTAAGAAAAAAACAAAAACCCCAAGACTTTATGGATTATTGGCTGTGATCAAGAAACACCAACCGGAATCCACGTGTCCCTTCCAGAAATCCCAAACAGCTTAAAATCCCGAGGCCTCCCAGAAGGATGCTTCCATTCATCAGTAGCCGCTCGGGAGGGTTTTGTTGACCTCAGCATTATCTCTCCTACCACACAAGTTGGTTTCCTGCCTTCGGCGTTTGTTAGCTGGCTACCCAGCGGCCTTTCCCGAAAAATAGCAACCGTGGCTGCCAAGGGTTTTGGGTTTTTTCCATGGGTCTCGTTAAAAAGCTCAATTTTTGAGGGGGAGGAAAACGGGTCGAAAAGGCCATGTTTTCAGTGCTCACGAAAACCCACTGTTTGTAGCTCCGAAGAGGAATATGTTAAAGGCGGTGGGTGTGCGAGAGAGTGGGTTGGCTTGGGCCTGAGAAAGAGATTTAAATCACAAGGGGCAGAGAATGAGCAGTTAAATCAACTTCCAGGTTTTGTCCACTTCTCCACAATACCAAGCAAACGCCATGACCTAAGCGTGTTCACTATGAAACCGAGAGAAAAAACAGATATCTGTGCAAATGTGAATTTCTCTCTCTCTCTAAAGTTATTAGGTCTGTTCAGCTTGGGAGGAAGGAACCAGATAATGGAAACTTTAAACATTATTATCAGGGTGATTTGAAATTCTCACAGTGTCCTTGACATATTTGGAGGTTTGTAGAACAAAAACTATAATAAGGGGAAAGGTCTCTTGTCTTCCAGATTTGTAGTTTAAAGTTTTTTAAAACTTTTTTTATCTACGGTGTGTGGACTACAATTCCCAGAATTCCCTAGTCTGCCATGCTTGAAGATTTGGGGGTTTCAATGTCAATCACGCAGGCTGGGGAATTTTGGGAGTTGAAGTCCACCCATCTTAGGCTTATCAAGGTTGAGAAAAAATAGCCTGTTATTCTTTATGCGTGGACTTCAACTCCCAGAATCCTTTGCAATGATCAAGTAGGCTGGGGAAATCTGGGAATTGAAGTCTACATGTCTTAAGAATTGTGTAAGGTTGAAAAAGCCTAACCTTGACCATTCAACACTTTATGCTTGGATTTTGTTCTGTCGGGCTCTCTGGTAGAATCCTCCCAAAAATTCACAGGTACAAATTTTAGACATACACACACGTTTGAAAATTCAAAACAATGTTCTTTATAATGAAAATTCACTTAAACCAAGCCCTCTTTTGGTATAGCAAAGAGCACTCGTCTCCAAACAAACTGGTAATTTGTACAAGTCCCTTATCAGTTCTGCGATACTTAGCTTGCAGCTGTGAGGCAATTCACAGTCCTTCTTTCACAAAGTGAAACACACTTTGCTCTGGTTTAGTTTCAAAGCAGGGAAAAATCAGCACACAAAAAGTCAAAGTCAGTAAAGCAGTCACGAAACACAACAATCAGATAATCCTCCACAATGGCCAAACCCACAGGCTGCTCTTTATAGCAGCCTCACTAATGACCACAGCCCCACCCAACCACAGGTGGCCTCATTTTCTTTGATAATAATCTCTCAGTTGTTGTTGCCTATGCATTGCTCTCCGCATGCGTGGCTGTATCATTAACTCTTGTTCCAAATCCAAGAAGGAGAGAGATAATTGATCTCCTTCTGAGCTGTCTGCCACACTCTCCTCCTCCCTGTCACTCATGTCTTCTTGGTCAGAGGAGCCTTCATCAGCAGATTCCACTGGGGGCAAAACAGGCCTGCGACATGTGGATGTCTCCCCCACATCCACAGTCCTTGGGGCAGGAGCAGGGCCAGAGCTAACCACAACAGACTTCAACTCCCAGAATTCTTTGCAATGGCCACAGTGGCTAGGGAATTCTGGGAAACTAAATCCACACATCTTAAGAGTTGCCAAGGTTGAAAACCATAGTCTACTTTAGATCTTTATGCTTGAACTTCTCCTCCCAGAATCCTTTGCAATGACCACACTGGCTATGGAATTCTGGGAGTCAGAAGTCTATAGTCCTTTGAGTTGCCAAGGAGCAAATAATTCTGGCAAAGGAGGAATAAATTGAGGAATGGGAAACTACCCACTTTCACCAATATATTGATTCTGCTTTGTACTTTTTTAGGACAGCAAAAGTGAATTTTGAACTAGCCTCTTGCACCGAGATTGGTTCAAGGATGCAGATAGATGGGCACATATCCCTGATAGAAGGGAGGTAGCTCAAACTCAAGCCTGACAAAACAGAGTGGCTGTGGGTTTTGCCTCCCAAGGACAATTCCATCTGTCCATCCATTACCCTGGGGCAGGGGGAATTATTGACCCCCTCAGAGAGGGTCCGCAACTTGGGCATCCTCCTTGATCCACAGCTAACATTAGAGCACCATCTTTCAGCTGTGTCGAGGGGGGCGTTTGCCCAGGTTCACCTGGTGCAGTAGTTGCAGCCCTACTTGGATAGGGAGTCATCACTCATGCCCTCATCACCTCGAGGTTCGACTACTGTAACGCTCTCTACATGGGGCTACCTTTGAAAAGTGTTCGGAAACTTCAGATCGTGCAGAATGTGGCCACAAGAGCAGTCATGGGCTTTCCCAGATATGCCCATGTCTCGTCAATACTCCGTGGCTTGCACTTGCCGATCAGTTTCCGGTCACAATTCAAAGTGTTGGTTATGACCTATAAAGCCCTACATGGCACTGGACCAGAATACCTCCGGGACCGCCTTCTGCCGCACGAATCCCAGCGACCGATTAGGTCCCACAGAGTGGGCCTTCTCCGGGTCCCATCGACTAAACAATGCCGTCTGGCGGGACCCAGGGGAAAAGCCTTCTCTGTGGCAGCCCCGGCCCTCTGGAACCAATTCCCCCCCGGAGATCAGGACTGCCCCCACCCTCCTTGCCTATAGTAAACTCTTAAAAACTCACATATGTCACCAGGCATGGGGAAATTAATATACCCCTTAGCTATTATAATTTATGTATGGTTTTTTTGAGTTGTATGATTATCTTTATAAGGGTTTTAAACTGTTTTTTAACCATTGGATTTGTATATTGTGTATTGTCCTGTTGTGAGCCGCTCCGAGTCCTTGTAGAGGGGCGGCATACAAATCTAATGAATTGAATTGAATTGAATTGAATTTTAAAAGTGCCAGACTACAACCCCCATAATTCCTAGCAAGCATGACGGCTGGGGGTTTCCTGTCTTTCTCATCATGGGGGTCCAAGACAGTGGGGTTGTGTTGCCTTCCAAGACAGAAACCCAGAGGGCCTTCAAAATCCATCCTGTCTGAGTATTTACCGTACTTATTCATTTTATTATGCACTTACGAAATGTATGTGCTTCCCATCTTTGCTACCCAAAGAGTCTAGAGACAGAGGCCTTGGTCAAAGATTGCAGATTTTTAAGCCTGGCTTTATGAAGGAATGACTATGATCTGTTATCATCTCTCAAAGAGTTGGTGAAAGAAGCACTGATAACATTCCCTAGTTGGGTGGTGAAATGTCTGCAGGAAAACAACCAAGCATAGATAGGACCACAAGAACCCCACAGTGGGCGTCCTCCCCTTTCTTTCTTTCTTTCTTTCTTTCTTTCTTTCTTTCTTTCTCTTTCTTTCCTTCCTTCTTTCTCTTTTTCTTTCTTTCCTTCCTTCTTTCTTTCTCTTTCTTTCCTTCCTTCTTTCTCTTTCTTCCTTCCTTCCTTCCTTCTTTCTTTCTTTCTTTTTCTTTCTTTCTTTCCTTCTTTCTCTCTTTCTTTCTCTTTCTTTCTTTCTTTCCTTCCTTCTTTCTCTTTCTTTATTTCTTTCTTCCTTTCTTTCCTTCCTTCCTTCCTTTCTTCCTTCCTTCTTTCTTTCTTTCCTCCCTCCCTCCTGTTCTCCTTCCTTCCTCCTCTTCTCCTTCCTTCCTCCTCTTCTCCTTATCTTCTTTCCTTCCTTTCCTTCCTCTTCACTCCCTTCTACAATTGATAATGTTCCCTACTTGGGTCATAAAACGTCTGGAAGAAAACCACCAAGCTCAGTGGGCACCAAAACCCTCACAGTCCTCCTCCTCTTCTAGACAGAGGAGTTAGATGGGATCCTGGAGGTCATCTAGTCCACCCTACCCTCCTGCCCAAGCAGGAGACCCTGCACCATTTCTGACAGATAGCACTGCAGTCTCTTCTTCAAAGAGATGAAGCTCCCACAACTTCCGAAGGCCACGTCTGTTCCATTGGTTGATTGTTCTCACTATCAAAAAATTCCTCCTTATTTCCAGGTTGAATCTCTCCTTGATCTGTTCCCAACCATTATTCCTTGTCTGTCCCTCGGGGGCTTTGCAAAATAGCTTGACCCCCTCCTCCCTTTATCTGCAGACCCTCAAATATTGGAAGATGTTATCACGTCTCCCTTGGTCCTTCTCTTCACTAGACCAGCCATGCCCAGTTGCTGCAACCATTCTTTGTATGTTTTAGCCTCCAGTCCCCAAATCAATTCAATTCAATTCAATTTATTAGATTTGTACGCCGCCCCTCTCCGAAGACTTGGGGCGGCTCACAACAATACTAAAAACTGTTCTGTCAGGCTGTCTGGTGGAATCCTCCCAAAAATTCACAGGTACAAATTTCAGACACACACACGTTTGAAAATTCAAAACAATGTTCTTTATACTGAAAATTCACTTAAACCAAGCCCTCTTTTGGTATAGCAAAGAGCACTCGTCTCCAAACAAACTGGTAATTTATACAAGTCCCTTATCAGTTCTGTGATACTTAGCTTGCAGCTGTGAGGCAATTCACAGTCCTTCTTCTTTCACAAAGTGAAACGCACTTTGCTCAAAGCGGGGGGAAAACAGCACACAAAGGTCAAAGTCAGTAAAGCAGTCACGAAACACAAGGATCAGATAATCCTCCACAATGGCCAAACCCACAGGCTGCTATTTATAGCAGCCTCACTAATGACCACAGCCCCACCCAACCACAGGTGGCCTCATTTTCTTTGATAATAATCTCTCAGTTGTTGCTGCCTATGCATCGCTCTCCGCATGCGTGGCTGTATCATTAACTCTTGTTCTGAATCCAAGGAGGAGCTAGATAATTGATCTCCTTCTGAGGTGTCTGCCCCACTCTCCTCCTCCCTGTCACTCATGTCTTCTTGGTCAGAGGAGCCTTCATCATCAGATTCCACCGGGGGCAAACCAGGCCTGCAGCATGTGGATGTCTCCCCCACATCCACAGTCCTTGGGGCAGGAGCTGGGCCAGAGCTAACCACAACAAAAAACAGTATAACAATGGAACAAATCTAATAATAAAATTATATAAACCCCCCCCAACAATTTAAAAAAACCATACAGCACATACATACCAAACATAAAATATAAGAAAGCCTGGGGGAGATGTCTCAATTCCCCCATGCCTGGCGATATAGGTGGGTCTTGAGTAACTTGCGAAAGAGGTCATCCTGGTTGCCCTTCTCTGCCCTCTTTCTAGAGTCTCAACATCTTTTTTATAGTGTGCTGACCAAAACTGGATGCAGTACTCTAGGTGTGGTCTTACTAAAGCTTTATAGAGTGGTGTTAGTACCTCTCTTACTCTTGATTGTATCCCTCCGTTAATGCATTTTAGGATTACAATGGCTTTTTTTTTGCTGCCACTGTCCATTGCTGTCTCATATTTAGTTGGTTGTCCACCAAGACTCCAAGATCTCTCTCGCAGTCGCTGCTATTGATTGTGGTTTCACCCAGTTTATATATGTCATCTTTGGGTTTTTTTACCTAGGTGTAGGACTTTACTTTTAGACTTTTCTTTTCTCTGCACTGAATTTCATTTTGTTAGATGGGGCCCTGTGTTCAAGTCTGTCGAAGATCCATCTGGATCTTGAGCCCATCTTCTGGGGTGTTGGCTATTCCTGCCACCTGGGTATCATCTGCAAATTTGGTAAGTTCTCCTTCTATTCCTTCGTCTAAGTCATTTATGAAGATGTGGTGTAGGGCAGTGGTAGGCAAAGTTGGCTTTCTATGACTTGTGGACTTCAATTCCCAGAATTCCTGAGCCAATCATGCTAACTCAGGAATTCTGGGAGTTGAAATCCACATGTCATAGAAGAGCCAACTTTGTCTACTCCTGGTGTAGAATTTCCTGCTAGGGAGGGAGGATGGACTAGACCAGTGTTTCCCAACCTTGGCAACTTGAAGATATCTGGACTTCAACTCCCAGAATTCCCCAGGCAGCAAATGCTGGCTGGGGAATTCTGGGAGTTGAAGTCCAAATATCTTCAAGTTGCCAAGGTTGGGAAACACTGGACTAGACGACCTCCAACTCCATCCCTCCTGTTTAAAATTGAGTCCTGGGACTAAAACGGAACCTTGTAGTATCTGACGGCTGACTTCTCTCCATGTAGACTTTTATCAAAACACAGGTCTAATCTGAGTCCTTTGGGATTGGGCGGCATAGAAATCAAATCAAATCAATCAATCAATCAATCAATCAATCAATCAACTACCCATTATTGTTTTACACAAAACTGGCCCTCTATCCATTCTCACATTCAACCATTCAACTCAGAGAAGGGCTGCTATCTTTGGGGCTACCATGTGCCCTCTGAGGCTGTTGCGGGCGGGCGCATGCCTGCGGCGCAAGATTTGGCTGCTCTACATGCATTGCAAGCAAAATCTCGCATGAGCGCATGTGCGCAAGTGAGATTTTGGCAATTTTCACCCATATTTTTATTTCCACACGTGCGCAGAAGCAAAAAAATCGCCAAAATATCACTCACGCGCATGACTTTATGCAAGATTTTGCTTGCTGCACATGCCAGCAGCCAAATCTCACAAGGGGGAGCGCATGTGGGCATCGGGGGGGGGGGGGGGACAGACGCGCACGCATCCCCAAAATTGCTACTGGAACGTAGCCCCTTACCCTTCCAGTAGGCCTTCACTGGTTGAACCTTACTGCTAGGCCGAAGCCATCGTTTGAGTTAGAGACTTTTGGATCTTACTAGAAAAATTGGATCTCAACATCCTTTTTTAAATCATGTGGATCTCAAGGATGCTCCAAGGGGGTCCACTTTGCTTCTCCCCCTTGTAGATCCCTTAGAGCAGTGTTTCCCAACCTTGGCCACTTGAAGGCATTGGGATTTCAACTCCCAGAATTCCCCAGCCAGCATTTGCTGGCTGGGGAATGCTGGGAGTTGAAGTCCAGATATCTTCAAGTGGCCAAGGTTGGGAAACACTGCCTTAGAGCAGTGATGGCGAACCTATGGCACGGGTGCCACAGGTGGCACACGGAGCCATATCTGCCGGCACATGAGCCGTTGCCCTAGCTCTGCTCCAACAGGCATGCGTGTGCCGGCCAGCTGATTTTCGGCTCACACAGAGGCTCTGGGAGGACATTTTTGGCTTCTGGAGGGCCTCCGGGAGGATGGGAGAGGGCATTTTTGCCCTCCCCATGCTCCAGGGAAGCTTCTGGGGCCTGGGGAGGGTGAAAAACGGGCCTACTGGGTCCACCAGAATTTGGGAAAGAGGCTGTTTTTGGCCTCCAGGGGAGTAAGGGGAGGCAATTTTCACCTTCCCCAGGCATTGACTTATGGGTGTGGGCACTCGCGCAGGCGCAATAGTATGTGCACACATGCTTTTGACACCTGAGGGAAAAAAGGTTCGCCATCCCTGCCTTAGAGCAAAACCCGAGGCCACACCAGCGGCTATCTGCACGTAAACACTTCCAATGCATAATTCACATTATTTATGTATTATTATTCACCTTTCCCCGCTCTAAAACATACCGGTACCTCTTGACTTACAACGGCAATTGTCCACTGCGAGGCAAGAGGGTTGTTATGTGCGTCTTGCTTCGTTTTACGACTGTTCTTGCCGCCGTTCTTAATTGTTGCAGTTATTAAATTAGGTTGTTAAGTGAATCAGGCTTTGCTTGTCAGATCGCAAAAGTGGGATCATAAATACAACTGTCATGAATACGAATCACTCAAGCTGGCAACTTTGTTCCCATGACACACACACACACCAAGGAGGCCACGCTGGTCGTGTTTGAAAAATGGTCATGCATCATTTTTTTCAGCGCCGTTGTAACTTCGGTCACTAAACGAAGCGTTGTAAGTCAAGGATTTCCTGTAGTTATCGAAGCCCCTGCAAACACATCCAGAGGGGTGCAGATGTGAGAGAGGGGAGGGGGCCCTTCCTGGATGTCCGAAGCCTACCTCCCCAGGTGTTTTGATGGTCTCCAGAAATCAAAAATGATCTTTTGCCAAATGTGAGGTTCACACATAAACCACACAGGCTGAGTCAGCACAACACAACGCAGGAAAGAAAGCGAAGGCGGAACTAGCAACCCCATCATCCACATTTTTGGGAAAGGATTCAGAGCCCCACCTCAGAGTCCTTTCCCTTTAAAAAATAATAATAATGATAATAATGATAATGATAATAATAATAATAATGATAATGATAATAGGAAGTGTTTGACATGATACGAAATCCAGCATATAAATCTCATTTGCTCTGTATTACTGTTTTTTTGATGATGATGATGATAATAATAGTAATAATAATAATAACAACAACAACAACAATAATAATGATGATGATGATTATGGCAACAATTATAGTCCCCAGTGCTTGGGAAGCGCCTGACTGATGATGAAATACAAAATCTAGCCTAGTGATCTCATTTGCTGTGTAGTAGTAGAAATAATAATAATAATAATAATAATAATAGTAATAGTAATAATAATGATAAAAAATAGGTGCTTGGGAAGCACCCGATTGGTGATGAAATATGAAATCTAACATAGTGATCTCGTTTGCTGTCTTGTATTGTTAATAATAATAATAATGATGATAATAATAATAATAATAATAAGTGCTTGGGAAGCACCCGACTGGTGATAAAATACGAAATCCAGCATAGTGATCTCATTTGCTGTGTTTTATTGTTAATAATAATAATAATAATAATAATAATAATAATAATAATGTTTAGCAAAGTGCCTGGGCATATTGTAGCTAATGCAACCATGCAAAACACACAGGATACAAAAGAGCGCATCACAACCACTGCTAAGAAATCAGGCCTGGATGCCAAGCAGGGCTCCTTGCCCAGGCCCCCAAAAGAGGAACCCAATCCCGAATTCAAATCCTGCATCATCAGTTGAGATGGAACCCCCTTCTTCGGCCTACCTAAGCCGAGAGTCGACATTTCGATGCCAAAGGAAAAAGAATTCAAAACTGGCCCAGAATTGGGGTGGGTTTTTGCCAACCTGGAGCCACGAACCCCCAAATCCACTTAATGGGGTAGAGGGGCTTCCCCCTCAGTAAAAGAACCTGCCAGTTGCAACAATCAATCAATCAATCAATCAACCCAACCCCACAAAAGCAGAAATTCAGGTACGCCAAAAACTCAACTCCCCCAACTCAGTACCCAGCATCCCCAGCTGAAGATTGGGTGGGTAGGTGGGGTTGAAACCATGGGAGTTGTAGTCCCACAAGACTTTCGCCTAAATGGAGATTTGAAAGGGGGGGGGCATATGGGAAATCCAGAAAAGAGGGGGGGAAGGCGTGAAACCAGTCTGGGCCCCGCCATGCTGGCAGGCTCAGCATCTTCTGTTGGATGGGAGGGGAGGGCAGGCGGGGGTCTCGAGCAAGCCAGGGAAGTGGGGGGGACAGCAGAGCCAGGCTGGGTCCTACAGGCCGACCCCCTCCCTCCCTCCCCTGCTCCCTCCCTCCTGCTTTTACTTCCTGCCTGCCTGCTTTCCTTCTTCTCTCTCCCTCACTTCCCTTCTCCTTCCTTCCTTCTTTCCTCTCTCCCCCTTCCCTTCTCCTTTCTCCCTTCTCCTTCCTTCCTCCTTTCCTCTCTCCCCCTTCCCTTCTCCTTCTTTCTTGCCTGCCTTCTTTCCTCTTTCCTCCTTCCCTTTTTCTTTCCTTCCCACCTCCCTTCCTCCCTTCTTTCCTCTCTCTCCCCCTTCCCTTCTGCTTTCGTTTCTTCTTCCTTCCTTCCACCTTCTCTCCCTTTCTTCCCTTCTTCCTCCCTTTCTTTTTCCTCCCTCCCTCCCTTCTTTCCTCTCTCACCTTCTCCTTTCTTTCTTCTTCCTTCCTTCCACCTTCCCTCCCTTCTTCCTCCTTTCCTTTTTCCTCCCTCCCTCCCTTCTTTCCCTTCCCCTTCACTTATCTTTTCTTCTTCTCCCTCCTTCCTTCCTTCCTTCTTTCCTCCATCTTCCCCTTCACATCTTTTCTTCCATCTCCTGCCTGCCTGCCTTCTTTCTCCCCCTTCCCTTCTCCTTCCTTCCTTCCTTCTTTCCTTTCTCCCCCTTCTCCTTCACATCTTTTTCCCATCTCCTTCCTTCCTGCCTGCCTGCCTGCCTTCTTTCCTCTCACCCTTCCCTTCTCCATTCTTCCTTCCTTCTTTCCGCCTTCCCTCCCTTTCTTCCCTGCTACCTCTCTTCCTTCTTTTCCTTCCTCCCTCCCTTCTTTCCTCTCTCTCCCCCTTCCCTTCTCCTTCCTTCCTTCCCTCCCTCCGGAGCGCCTGGCCCTGCTGGGGAGGGGGCGTCCAGAAGCCCCGCGCAGAGGATCCTCGGAGGGGGGGGCGGGCAGAGGGCGAGCCGGGGGGCCGGAGGGGCGCATCTTCCCCCCGCCGCCTCTTCCGCCAACGCGGCGCCCGCCGCACCTGGTCCGGGGCCGGGGCAGAGCCGCAGGCCGGGCCTCGCCTTCCTTTCCCGGCGCCCGCGCGGGGGGCTCACCTGGCGCGCTGCAGTCGGCGCACACCTCCGCCCGGCCCACCTTCCGCGCCATCCCGGCCGCCCGCCCGCCTGCCCGCCGCCCCCGGCTCCTCTCGCTCCGGCCGCCCGCCGCTTCCCGGGCTGGGCGCAGCAGCAGCAGCGGCAGCAGCGGCGGTGGCGGCGGGCGCAGCAGCGGCCCCTCCTGCAGGAAGCCAGGCGGGCGGCGAGAGCGCAGGGCCGGCCCTCCGGAGGCGGAGCGAGCCGGGCAGCGGGGCGCCGCCGGCTCCTGCCGCGCTGCGCCCGATCCTACGCTGGGTTTGCGCGGTAGAGGCCCCTCTCGGTCCTTGGATGGGGATGGGACGCCCAATGGGCTCAGGACTGGGGGTGCACTGCCAAAGGGGTAACAAGAACTGGGTTGGAAGGGACCTTGGAGGTCATCAAGTCCACACACACCCCTCCTGCCGCAGGAGACCTGGACTAGGGATTCGAACCGCCCAACGGCCAACCTTTCTGATTGACAAGCTCGGATTGACAAGCTGAGCCACTGAGCCACTAGTCAGGTCCAATGGAGATAGAATGGAAGAACGACAGAAAAAGAGAGTTGGAAGGGACCTTGGAGGTCATCTAGTCCAACCCCCTGCATGTGCAGGAGAACTGGACTAGGGATTCGAACTGCCGTGCTGCCAACCTTTCTGATTGACAAGCTCAGGGTCTTAGCCTCCTAGTCCAGGTCTAATACAAGGCATATAAGTCCAATTAATAAATAATAATGAAGACAGAATGGAAGAATAACAGAAAAAGAGAGTTGGAAGGGACTTTAGAGGTCATCTAGTCCAATCGCCTTCTGGCGCAGGAGACCTGGACTAGGGACTCAAACCACCAATCTGCCAACCTTTCTGATTGACAAGCTCTGAATGACAAGCTCAGGGTCTTAGCCACAGAGCCACCTAGTCCAGGTCTAATGGAGACAGAAAAAGAGAGTTGGGAAGGGACCTTGGAGGTCATCTAGTCCAACCTCCTCCTGGCATAGCAGGGACTCAAACTGCCCAACTGCCAAGCCAACTTTTCTGGTTGACAAGCTCTGAATGACAAGCTCAGGGTCTTAGCCACAGAGCCGCCTAGTCCAGGTCCAATGGAGACAGAATGGAAGAATGACAGAAAAAGAGAGTTGGAGGTCATCTAGCCCAACCCCCTGGAGAACTGGACTAGGGATTCCAACTGCTGTGCTGCCAACCTTTCTGATTGACAAGCTCAGGGTCTTAGCCATCTAGTCCAGGTCTAATATAAGGCATAGAAGTCCAATAAATAAATAAATAAATAAATAAATAAATAAATAAATAAATAAATAAATAAATAAATAAATAAATAAATAAATAAATAAATAAATAAATAAATAAATAAATAAATAAATAAATAAATAAATAAATAAATAAATAAATAAATAATAATGGAGACAGAAGGAAAGAATGACAGGAAAAGAGAGTGGGAAAAGGACTTTGGGGGTCATCTAGTCCAACCCCCTCCTCCCGTAGGAGACCTGGACTAGGGATTTGAACCGTCCAACTGTCAAACCTTTCTGATTGACAAAAGTTCAGGGTCTTTTAGCCACTAAGCTACCTAGTCAGCTCTTTCAACCAAGCAGTGTGGGGTTTTTAATAATAATAATAATAATAATAATAATAATACATATAATCCCAGCGACCGATTAGGTCCCACAGAGTGGGCCTTCTCCGGGTCCCGTCAACCAAACAATGCCGGTTGGCGGGTCCCAGGGGAAGAGCCTTCTCTGTGGCGGCACCGGCTCTCTGGAACCAGCTCCCCCCAGAGATTAGAACTGCCCCTACTCTTCCTGCCTTCCGAAAACTCCTCAAAACCCACCTTTGTCGTCAGGCATGGGGAAACTAAACATCTCCCCTGGGCACGTCAATTTATGCATGGTATGCTTGTGTGTGTGTCTGTTATCATATGGGGTTTCTTTTCTTAAATCGTTAAATTTTAATTAATTGGATTGTTGTGACTGTTTTTACATGTTGTGAGCCGCCCCGAGTCTTCGGAGAGGGGCGGCATACAAGTCCAACAAATAAATAAATAAATAAATAAATAAATAAATAAATAAATAATAATAATTATTATTATTATTATTATCATCATCATCATCATCATCATTATTTAGATTTGTATGCTGCCCCTCTCTGCAGATTCTGTAGGTAAATAGGCGGTCTTGTCATCTGGACCCCTGGATCTAAAGTCACACCTGGAGCCCTGAACCCCCCAAATAGACTTAATTAAGGAGGAGTGGGGGGGGGGCGTGAGGGGGGGTTTCTTTCCAGGAAAGGCCTCCTTACCTGTCCGACCTGCCACTCACCCCCCCCAAGCCGTCAGAAAGGCAGGTGTGGCAAAAATCCAGGTGTGCCCCTCCCTCTTAAAATACTCAGTCTCCTCCCCCCACTCCACTCCTATGAATCCCACTAGGTGGGTGGTGGGGGCTGGGGAGTGGGATGGGGATTGGGGGCAATGGAGTGTGGGGTTGGGGGGGGAAGTGGGGAAGGGAGTCTCGGGAGTGTAGGAGGGCCATTCACAGGTGCTTGACCCGTTTATGTCATCCTCGGGCTGCATTCACACGTGCTTGCACGATCCGTGTTTATTGATATATGCATTATTTCCCGGCGTTCCCTGGTTGCCCAGCGGCCTTGGAGAACCCGTTGCGCACGGGAAGGGCAATATTCACACGTGCTTGCACGATCCGTGTCTGTTTATTATTTACGGCATCCTCTGGTTGCCAAGCGGACTTGCAGAACTCGTTACACGCAGGAAGGGCAGCATTCACACGTGCTTGCAAGATCCGTGTCTTGATATATGTATTATTTACGGGCATCCCCTGGTTGCCAAGCGGACTTGGAGAATTCGCTACACGTGGGAAGGGTAGCATTCACACGTGCTTGCGCGATTCGTGTCTATTTATGTCTTTATTATTATTATTATCCTGGGGTTGCAAAGTGATCATTGTCTGAACTTTTAAAATTATTATTATTATTATTTTTTTGCATGACATGTTGGGTCCACCAAGGGGGAGGGGGGGCGAGCCCGAGGAGGAAGTGATGTCCTGAGTATGGTGACGTCACCGTACCAGCGATGCAAATGAGGTGGGCTGCCTGGAGCAGCTGGGCATGATGTCATCGAGGCGCGGGCGGGGGGCGCCGCTGGGTCCTAAAGCGAGACTCTATCCATCTACGCCGCCCGCTGTTGGGAGTGGCGTCTGAATGGTATCTAACACGCTGCTTGTATTTTGCACGGAATCGGCTGAAGTGAGGCGTGCAAAACGGCCGGCAGATCTCTGCAAAAATGCAAAAATAAAAATAAAAATTGCGGGTTTATAAAAGTCCTAAAGAAATTGGATACAAAATTGGATACAAAAAAGAAACGCAAATCAACAATTAGGGATAGAATATCATAAATGTACAAATGTAAAAACGAATAATTTATCAATGTAATGCAAATATATGGATGTTAACCCATAGAAAGTATTAGAAAGTATTAAGATGTAAAATCAATAAAAATATATTTTTTAAAAAGTTGTGGGGGGAAATTATATTAAAAGTTACATAAAACTGAAAAAAAATATTTAAAGTCTTAAAGAAAGAATGGGAAGGAATTGTAGATGGGTGGACTTCAAGTCCCAGAATCCCCCAGCCACCTTAGAATTCTGGGAATTGGAATAGAATAGAATAATAATTTTATTGTCACTTGGAATGTACACTAATTGGCATATGTTAAAGTCAAATTTTGTTGCATCAGATGGCCACCGCCTCCAATATACGCTACCTAACAGAATAAATAAATACAGAATTATGCATAGACCCACATATATCACATGTCACAGAGAAATAAGTGTAGTTTAGATGTGTACCTGCACACATATCAGGGAAAAACAATTCAATTCCACCAGAAAATACAATGAGACAAAATTTATAGGTGTGTAGAAATGGACAGGCTGACAATGATGCTTAAGGGATTAAATAACTCAGAATATTATTGCATTTTATGGTTGCTGTACAAATGGGGTGATGGATTTTAATACTGTATAACTAGGAATTTTAGATAGTTATGTAATTTTAATTTACCATAATTGGATTTAATCTTATTGTAACTTACTGTTTTTTATATAATGTGAGCCACCCGGAGTCTTCAAAGAAGAACAGCATAGAAATCCAATAAATAGATAGATAGATAGATACATGATAGATAGATAGATAAATAGAAAAGATAGATAGATAAATAGATGATAGATAGAATAGATAGATAGATAGAAAAGATAGATAGATAAATAGAAAAGATAGATAGATAAATAGAAAAGATAGATAGATAGATAGATACCGTAGATAGATAGATAAATGATAGATAGATAGATAGAAAAGATAGATAGATAGATAGATGATAGATAGATAGAAAAGATAGATAGTTAGATAGAAAGATAGATAGATAGATAGAGGATAGATAGATAGAAAAGATAGTAATGTTAAATTATTGCGATGTTTTAATAATGAAACAATTAATAAATAAAACATTTTTTAAAAAGCCTAGTTCAGATGTATACCTGCCCACACATCTTCCAATTTCCTAGATTAAGAAACACTGAACTAAAGCAATTCTAATAATCATGACTTTTCAAGAGCATTGTCTGCAATGTAATTATTATGGGTTTATTATTATTATTTTATCAGAAGAGGCAAAACTGTTTCTTCTTCTTGGGGTTATATCCTCTTCCGATCCTTCCAACTTCCTCCTTGAACACTCTCAAGCAGATCGTTCTGCCTGATATCTTCTGCAAAAAAACTTTTTTTAAAAAAATATCATTTTTTATTTCCGCTTTTCAACTCTGCCCTTATCTTTCTGTTCTATTGAAAGAAAAATTGACGGTCCTTAAAGTTCTCACAAAATCATTTCTCAAAATGAGCTTCATGGCCTCCTTTTAATTTCCCTTTGTTATTCTCACTTTTTAAAAATCTGCTTCACATTAAATTAAATTTTCAACACTTTTCTTGCCCTTTAAAACCAGTGGTCATTTTCTTGGATTTGAGAATAGACAAACAGGTAATCCTTGACTTACAATTATTCATTTAGTAATCATTCAAAGTTACAACAGTAACTTAGAACCAGTCTGCCTGCCTATCTGTCTGTCTGTCTGTCTGTCTGTCTATCATGTCTGTCTATCCATCCATCCATCCACCTATCACCCATACCTACCTACCTGCCTACCTGCCTACCTACCTATCTATCTATCTATCTATCATACCTATCATGTTTGTCTGTCTATCCATCCATCCACCTATCATCCATATCTATCTATCTATCTATCTATCTATCTATCTATCTATCTATCTATCTATCATACCTATCATGTCTGTCTGTCTATCCATCCATCCACCTATCATCCATATCTATCTGTCTATCTATCTATCTATCTATCTATCTATCTATCTATCTATCTATCTACCTACCTACCTACCTACCTACCTACCTACCTACCTAATCTATCTATCTATCTATCATACCTATCATGTCTGTCTGTCTATCTATTCATCCATCTATCCACCTATCATCCATCTCTATCTATCTATCTATCTATCTATCTATCTATCTATCCATTCTCTATCTATCTATCTATCTATCTATCTATCTACTCTATCATACCTATCATGTCTGTCTACTTTTCTACCTGTCTTTCTGTCTACCTGCCCATCCACCCACCCACCCACCCACCCACCTATCTATCTATCACCTCTCTCTCTCTCTCTCTCTCTCTCTCTCTATCTAATCTATCTATCATATCTATCATGTCTTCTCTCTTTGGAGAGCAACTGTGGGGGTCTCTCTGCATGTGGGGAAGACCCCTCCCTCTAAGGGAGATGGATGGTTGAGAAACAGAACGTATAAATATATGTTGTGAGCGGCATACATGTCCAGTAGAGTTCCTCCCAACCGCTGGGCCAAGAAGGATTCTGGGTGGTCATGAAGTTAGTTGGGGGAAAGATAGATCAAAGGCAACATGAGAAAATATTATTTTCCTGAAAGAGTAGCAGATGCTTGGAACAAACTTCCAGCAGATGTGGTTGGTAAATCCACAGTAACCGAATTTAAACATGCCTGGGATAAACATAGATCCATTGTAAGATAAAATACAGGAAATAGTATAAGGGCAGACTAGATGGACCAGGAGGTCTTTTTCTGCCGTCAGTCTTCTATGTTTCTATGTTTCTATGCTCAGCCGAGGGGGTCTCTCCAGCAGGTGACCCCTTTGCTGGCTGGGCTAAGCTGACCTTCCCCAACAGAGCCTCTCCCACATGGGGGAAGATGTGAGCTCAAGATCTCAAAAAAACCCTTCCATTTGTTTCCTTAGTGGCTTCTGTGCTGTTGTGCCAGGCAAAATAGCTCATCCATTTATTTATGGCGACTTCATGCAGATGTGTGGCTGTTCCATTAGCACCCAAAGAGATGAAAAAGCTGCTGTCATTTCAGGTCACGGTTTAATTTTGCATTAAAAAAAAAAGAGCTGGAACTTTCAAGTGGGTTATTTATTCTTCCTATAAATCAAGGTTGGTCTATCACAGCCATTGTGCTAAACCAGAATCCATCTTAATTTCATGGCTCAGGTTTGCATGATACTTAACCTACGGAGAATTAAACCTGGTTTACTCAACCTAATTTTCTGGGTTTGGATGACATGTTCTCCCACCCCCCCCCACTTCTTTGGCATGAAAAAAGAAAAATTGGCAAAGAACCAAAAAATTACGTAACCCTGCAATTTACCTCTAACTTTTTTTAAAAAGTAAATAAATAAAGCTGTAGAAAATTGTCCTTCTTAAAATAACTCCTAAAGTCTCTGTAAATCCCCTCCCTTATGCCCTTGTAGTTTTTAATAATTGCTGTAATTTGTAATAATTTAAATGCTGACCTTGCATATAATACTTTGTGGTTTTATTTATTTATTTATTATTTAGATTTGTATGCCGCCCCTCTCCGAAGACTCGGGGCGGCTCACAACAAAGTGAGAAAACAATTTACAACAAATCTAAATTTCTACTAAAAACATTTTTAAAAACCCATTTTCTAAACACACATACCATTCATAAATTGTATATGCCCGGGGGAGATGTCTCAGTTCCCCCATGCCTGACGACACAGGTGGGTCTTAAGGAGCTTACGAAAGGCAAGGAGAGTAGGGGCAGTTCTAATCTCCGGGGGGAGTTGGTTCCAGAGGGTCGGGGCCGCCACAGAGAAGGCTCTTCCCCTGGGGCCCGCCAACCGACATTGTTTAGTTGACGGGACCCGGAGAAGGCCCACTCTGTGGGACCTAATCGGTCGCTGGGATTCGTGCGGCAGCAGGCGGTCTCGGAGATATATATAGATATATCTATATCTATATCCTACATAATAAATAAATAATTTTTTTAAAAAAAACATATAGCCCCTCCCTGGAACAGAGCTGGAAGGGATCTGATCTGATAGCTCAACTGCTAATTCTCTGCCTTACAAGGCAGAGTCCGCTGGATCGAATCCCAGTAAGGAAGGGTGTGGCTAGCTGATGAGGCCAGAACAAGGCCGAAATGGGACCATCCTAGTCTCCCTTAATTTTAAAATTCCAGCTAAAAAAAAAAATTGACACATACAGAATATAGTTGTCGGCTATAAATAAATTAACTGCTTGAAATGGTCCTGGGTTGGGCCTAGAGGCAAAAAGGAGCTGTGACGTTCCTTCAATATACCAGGGTGATCCGACATTTAAAAAAAAACCTGGCATTTCTGTCCTTGTTCTAAGGCAAACACTGCGAGACCTAAGCTGCCTTCCTTCTATAAATACTGGATATATATATATATTTGTTTTCGTTTGTTGCAAACAAACTATATCTACAGCAGCATGAAGCTTACAACTTCAGCCTGATGATGGTGAATGTGATTTCACCGAAACGTCGCATAGACACTCAAAATATTACATGGGGCAAAACCTGAACTCAGAACAATCTACATATATATATATGTCACATGGTGGGGGTTTTTTTGTGAATTTGAAAATTAAGGGAGACTGGGATAGATCTATTTTGGCCTTATTTTGGCCTCATCAGCTAGCCATACCCACTGGGACTTGAACCTGCAACCTTTGCCTTGTAAGGCAGAGAATTATCCTCTAGGCTACAGTATCCAATCCCTTCAGCTCTGCACCAGGGAAGGGTTACATATTTTTGTGTCGAATCACCCTGGTGTATTGAAGGAACATCACAGCTCCTTATTTGCCTCTCGGACCAACCCAGGGCCATTTCCAAGGCAGTTAATTTTATTGATAGCGACAATTCTATCTCTATGTGTCACATGATTTTTTTTTTTGCTGAATTTGAAAATTAAGGGAGACTAGGATAGATCTATTCGGCCTTACACACACACACATATATTTGTGTGTGTAACATATTTTCGCTGATAATGAAAAGGAAGGGAGACTAGTATAGATATATTTGAATATATGTACGTATGTATTATGTATATAACATATTTTTGTTGATAATGAAAAGGAATATATATATAGTCCCCTTTTGTGACTATCTGACAAGCAAAGTGAATTGCGAAGCAAAATTAACTTATTGACAATGCGAGTAAATTAACAAGTTGATAGATCCACTTAACAACAGGGACTAGAAAGGTTGTAAAATGAGGCAAATCTCACTTAACTCAATTAAGTTATTCAATAACAATAATTTGCTCAGCAATAGAATTTTGGGGCTGAATTGTGGTCACAAGTTATACTGTCTATAATAGAACTCGGTGGCTGGAAATTGAGCAGAGATTTATTCTTCTGATGTCATTCTATGACTTTTTTTTCTATCCAACATACACAATTCTTAACATTTTTCCCTGGCTGGGGGATTCTGGGAGTTGGAAGTTTACGTCTTTAAAGCTAGCTGAAATGCTGATGTTGTGAAACACTGGTTTATATCAGGATGAGAGTTACAATTCCCATGTCTATATCCAATCTTCAATTTCATCCTATTTTTACTAGCCTCCAAGCTGAATCATAGAAGAGAATAAAAGAGAATTAGATGTACCAATTTTTTTTTTACTGATTCCAATGCATTTGATTGGTTTCATTGTTTAACATATGGGGTTTTTAAAAATCTTATTTTAATTGGGATATATCAGTTTTGAATTGTGAGCTGCCCCGAGTCATCTGATTTTTTGATTTGATTTGATTTTATTGGATTTGTATGCCGCCCCTCTCCATAGACTCGGGGCGGCTAACAACAGTAGTAAAACAGCATATGACAATCCAATATTAAAACAGTTAAAAACCCTTATTGTAAAACCAAACATACATACAGACATACCATGCATAAAATTGTAAAGGCCTAGGGGGAAAGAATATCTCAGTTCCCCCATGCCTGACGGCAGAGGTGGGTTTTAAGGAGCTTACGAAAGGCAAGGAGGGTGGGAGCAATTCTAATCTCTGGGGGGAGTTGGCTCCAGAGGCCGAGGCCGCCACAGAGAAGGTTCTTCCCCTGCGTCCCGCCAAGCGACATTGTTTAGTTGATGGGACCCGGAGAAGACCCACTCTGTGGGACCTAACTGGTCGCTGGGATTCGTGCAGCAGAAGGTGGTCCCTAAGATAGTGTGGTCGAGTGCATTTGCTAAGATGGGCAGCTACAGAAATTAAAGAAATAAATACAAAATATATATAAAAAGAGAAAATTGAGATTTTTGTCATATCGGCCTCAATAGACGCCGAAAATAAATTAATTCTTTAAGACAGCATTTAAATTTTGGCTACTTTGCGATGGGTGGAATTCCCAGAATGCCCCACTAAGCTAGCAAGGGTGGCTGGGGATTCTGGGAGTTGAAGTCCACAGTGGTAGAAATTTGAGGAGGGATGATTGATTATTAAATATGGATTGACTGTGGAATATTGGTGTTCTGTCGAGGTCTCTGGTATTTAAGTATTGTTTAATATTAGGATGTATTAATTAGTAAAATTGGATTCGAATTTTAGAACTATAGAATTACATAGGTAAAATTAATGGAAGATACATATGATAAACAAGGGGTTTATGATATGTACTGTATGATTTTATGAGTTTGCATTATGCATTTAAAATATACTTGGAAATGTAGAAGATTGATGAAAGTTAATAATAGTAAATGCTAAGTGCCTTTTTATAGTCTGGCCCTCCAACAGTCTGATGGACAGTGAACTGGCCCCCTGTGTTAAAAGTTTGGGGACCCCTGTCCACCCATCTTAAAGCGGCTAAGGTTGCAAAGTTTTGTTTTTAAGGTGACCTTTTCCTAATCCATGAAACCCATTATTCTGAAGTGTGAGTGAATGATTACTGTCAATTTGAAAGATTAACACCCGTTGGATTCTTCTAAATTGGATTACCGTCTTAGCAGCCTTAAACTGATTCCACCAAAGCCTCTGAGATAACGGAAGCATTTCAAAGCCAACAATGGCGTTGGTCCCAATTTAGGGGGCTGCCGAGCTACTTGGTGGCTTGGTATGGGTCGTGGCTTGGCCCCAGGCACAGAGTTGTGTCTTAAGTTTGAATTATTCTTCTCTCATGGAAGTACGTGAAGGCAGAGGAAGGACAGAAGAAGCTACCTGAGCCAAATTCTCTGGTTTGGGACAATTAATTTGTTGCTGTTGTTAGCCACCCTGAGTCTGCGGAGAGGGGCGGCATACAAATCCAATAAATAAATAAATAAAAATAAATAAATAAATCTCGGCTCACCCTCTCCCTTATATAGTGTCAAACCTGGTGGGCAGCAGCCAGTGTGACAACCATTTAGATAGGAGCCAGCCGTGTGCAGCAGCTGCCAAAAAAGCCAACACAGTTCTAGGCTGCATCAACAGAGGGAGAGAATCAAGATCATGTAAAATGCTAATGCCACTTTATAAGGCCTTGGTATGGCCACACTTGGAATAAGGAATTCGGATTTGGTCTCCACGATGCAAAAAGGATGCTGAGACTCTAGAAATAGTGCAGAGAAGAGCAACAAAGAGGATTTATTTATTTATTATTTAGATTTGTATGCCGCCCCTCTCCGCAGGATTAGGGGACTGGAGGCTAAAGCATATGAAGAAATATTGCAGGAACTGGGCATGGCTAGTTTAATGAAGAGAAGGACCAAGGTTGACAGGATAGCAGCCTTCCAATATCTCAGGGGTTGCCACAAAGAAGAAGGAGTCAACCTATTCTCCAAAGCACCTGAGGGTAAAGCAAGAAGCAATAGGTGGAAACTAAAGAAGGAGAGAAGCAACTTAGAACTGCAGAAAAAACAATGGCTGCCAACCTGCCTTCCATTGAACGCCTGTAGACTGCACGAGTCAAAAAGAGGACTGTGAAAATATTGACTGACCACTTGCATCCTGGACACAAACAGTTTCCACTCCTACCCTCAAAACGTCGCTACAGAGCACTGCACACCAAGACAACTAGACACAAGAACAATTTCCCCCCCGAACTCCATCACTTTACTAAACAAATAATTCCCTCACCACTAGAAACTATTTACTAAGTCTGCACTACTATTACTACTAGTTTTTTCTCATCATTCCTATCACCCATTTCCTCCCACTTAGGACTGTATGACTGCAACTTGTTGCTTGTATCATTAAGATTTTTATTACTATTGATTGTTTCCTGATTGCTTATTTGATTCCTATGACAATCCTTAAATGTTGGCGCTCATGATTCTTGACAAGTGTCTCTTTTTCTTTTATGAACGCTGAGAGCATATGCACCAAGACAAATTCCTTGTGCGTCCAATCACACTTGGCCAATAAACTGAAAAAGTAGTAGATCCTTGGAACTAACTTCCAGCAGACGTGGTTGGTAAATCCACAGGAACTGAATTTAAACATGCCTGGAATAAACATAGATCCACCCTAAGATAAAATACAGGAAATAGTATAAGGGCAGACTAGATGGACCATGAGGTCTTTTTCTGCTGTCAGTATTCTCGGTTTCTAAATTCAATTCAATTCTATTCTACTCTACGGAGAAATTTCCTGACAGTCAGAACAATTAACCAGTGGAACAGCTTGCCACCAGAAGCTGTGAATGCTCCAACACTGGAAGTTTTTAAGCAGATGTTGGATAACCGTCTGTCTGAAGTAGTGTAGGGTTTCACCTGCCTAAGCAGGCAGTTGGACTAGAAGACGTCCAAGGTCCCGTCCAACTCTGTTGTTATTACTATAACCACAGCCTGCTGGTGGTGGTGGTGGCGGCGTGCAACCAGTTGGCACCTTGGAAACCAGTTGGCACCTTGCAAACCACGATTGGCACCTTTGCGTGGGAGAGCTACCCCCTTCCTGGGGGTGTCTGTGTGGATTGGGGATGCCGGGGCATACCTGGGGGGCACACCGGGCCAGAGACCCCTGCCGCCTCCCCCCACCCCTCCACCCCCAATTCCAGCAGTCTTGATGTCCCCCCCCCCGGCACCGAAGGACAGCGAGGGACCCCTCCTAGACCTCCCCTCCCCTCCTAGAAAGAAAAGAGACGCCTGCAAACGCCCGCACAGGTGGGGCACAGCAGCAGCTTTTGCAACCGGGCGCCCGCGGGCGCCACCGCCTGCCACGGCCCCCTCCCCACGCTGGGGGAAAAGCCGGGGGGGGGGGAAGAAAACGCTTCCTCTCGCGGGAACGGGCGGGAAGGCGCCGCCCGCGGGGACTCCAAGTCCCATGCTCCCCCGCTGAAGCCGGGCAAGCTGCGAGCCCCTTTGTGCGCCGGGGCGGGGGCGCCTCTTCCAACCCCCCCTCCTCCTCCTTTCGCCTCTTCCTCCGCCTCTTCCTCCTCTTCCTCCTCCTCCGCCGGCTTGCAAGCAGCTGCCGGGGCCGCGGAGGCGGCGGAGGCTCGGCTCGGTGCCCGCGGCGCCCATGCGGCTGCAGCCCCCGCCGGCCCCTCGCCCCGGTGCCAGGAGGATGCTGGCCGCCTCGCCGCCGCCTCCTCCTCCTCCTCCTCCAGCCCGCAGCGAAGGCGCCGAGAGCCGCTACCCGCTGCACGCGCTGGTCTGGCACGACCGCCCCGCCGAGCTGGAGAGGATGCTGAGCGCCGGACGGCAGGTGGGTCAGGTGGGGGGGGTCTTCAAAGGGAGACGGGGGGCTTTGCAGGGCTCGGCCCCTCCCGCAGCCGCACTCCAAGGCCCATGGTGCAGGGCCCCGGTGGGGGCGGGCGGTGGAAGCTTAGTAATATGAATAATATTTTGTTCTTTAATAATAATAATAATAATAATAATAATTAATAATAATTTATTAGATTTGCATGCCGCCCCTCTCCGCAGACTCGGGGTGGCTCACAACAATAAGAATAACAATGTGACAATGTAACAAATCTAATATTTAAAAGAAAGTATCTAAAAACCCATCATTTAAAAACCATACATCACAAACTTTTATTTTATTTTATTTTATTTTATTTTAGTATTTATTTATTTAGTATTTATTTATTTATTTATCCAATACACAATACATAAGAGAATAGACATGTATCACATGTTTTTGCTGAATTTTTAAAATTAAGGGAGACTAGGATAGCGCTATTTCGGCCTTGTATACTACATATGTACACATGTATTACTACATGTATATGGTAATAACATACCATACATAAAACTATAATTGGCATTTATATTTTTACTTATTGAAATCACAATGCTAGTTGTCGATGTATTTTTCCTACTTTAATGTTTTTTACTGCTTTTTAGTTAATTTATTAAGGGGGTCTTAATAATGATGGATAATGTGTGATTATCAGAATAATTGGGACTGAATATATGAAATGGATGATGATGGAACGAAGGGATATACATATGGGTGGGATGTATAGCTTACCTGGGGACATGGTTTGTTAGGTTAGGTTGGTTTGTTAGGTTGTGTGATTGTTTTCTTTTTTTTTTTACAATAATGGGTTTTAAATTGCTTTTTATCATTACATTTCTACATGTTGTATTATGGTTGTGAGCCGCTCTGAGTCCTCGGAGAGGGGCGGCATACAAATCTAATAAATTGTTATTATTATTATTAGGGCGAGGCAGGGCGACCCCCCCAAGGATTTCCAACACCCCCCCACGACTCCTCCCCTGTGCTCAACCCCAAGCATCTTGGGGGAGTCCAACGGGGGACAGGAGGGGGGTCAGCAGCCCCCTTTTGCCAGCTCCAACATTTCTACCCCCCCCAGCGCAATATAGATTAGATACAGATTCTTGGAAAGGGACCTTGGAGGTCATCTAGTCGGAACTCTTTGAGGCCTGGGCCAGCAGACTCCCTCCCCTCCCTCTCCTCCTCAGTTTGGGTGGGGTGGGGGGCTGCCTCTCTCCACAGTTCCTTGGCCACTGGTCCTTCCTTACTCTCCTGACTGTCTCTCCCTCCCCCCCAAAAATACCACCATGGGCCACGTGGGCAGCTGGAATGAGCAATAGCCTTTAGACTTATATACCGCTTCGTAGCGGTTTACAGAATCAGCATATTGCCGCCCCGAGTCTGCGGAGAGGGGCGGCATACAAATCTAATAAATAATAATTATTATTATGTCAGTACAACACAGCAAACGAGATCACTATGCTGGATTTCGTATTTCATCACCAGTCGGGCACTTCCCAAGCACCTAGGACTGCGTGATGTAGCGGCGAATTATGTTTGCCGATCCCAGTAAAGGGGCCTTTTGCAATTGACAGATGGAGATTTTGTCAATTTTCAAATGTCTGTTGAGATCTTTTGGCATTGCGACCAGATTTTATTATTATTATTGTTGTTGTTGTTATTATTATTATTATTATTATTATTATTATTATTATTATATTGCCTCCAACAATGTGAGTCCTAATTTTACTGACCTTGGAAGGAAGGAAGGGAGGGACGGAGGGACGGAGGGAGGAAGAAGGGAGGAAGGAAGGAATAGCAATCGCATTTAGCATTTAGACTTATATCCCGCTTCCTAGTGCTTTTCCTGCCCACTCTAAGCAGTTTACAGATTCAGTCTCTTGCCCCCAACAATCTGGGTCCTCATTTGACCCACCTCGGAAGGATGGAAAGCTGAGTCAACCTGGAGCCGGTGGTCAAATTTGAACTGCTGAACTACAGCTAGCAGTTAGCAGAAGTGGCCTGCAGGGCTGCACTCTAACCACTCTAACCTCAGGCTCTTCCAGGTACGATCCCCCTCCCCAGGGTAAATTTAAGATTGACCCCCCCCCCTTTAAAACATTTTGGGGGGGGCAGAAGAGCAGGCTGGAGCCTCCTGGAAGACCTGCCTCCCCTAGTCCGGATGGCCATTTTTCCCCCGTCCCGTGTCAGCAGCCCAAATAATTAACAGGGGGTCCTTGGCTTACGACAAGCCAAATCAGCAGGGAAAAACGGATCCGCTTAACAACCATGCTCCTCATTCAACAATGGCAGGGATTCACTTAACGCCCGTGGCAAGAGAAGTCATAAAATGGGACGAAGCTCACTTAACAAATTCCTCACTGAATTTTGGCTTCCAACTGTGGTCGTTAAGTTGTATTTTCCAGCGGGCCTGGTTGCTGGTGCTGCGTTTGGCTTCAAAGACCCCTGGCCAAGAGCAGTCTACCTCTTGATGGATATTAGAATAGAATTAGAGTTAGAATAGAATAGAATAGAATTAGAATAGAATAAAATAGAATAGAATAGAATACAAAATGGAATGGAATATGGAATGGAATAGAATAGAATAGAAGCTGGAGGTTTTCTAGCCCATCCCTGGGCTCAAGCAGGTGACCCTATACCCTTTCAGACAAGTGACTGCCCAGTCTCTTCTTAACCCCCCCCCAGTGATGGAGCTCCCACGACTTCTGGTGGCAGGCTGTTCCACTGGTTAATGATCTTCACTGCTGGGAAGTTTCTCCTTAATTTGCAAGCTCTTGCCTAAAGGTAGACTGTGCTTGAACAGGGAGGCTCTCCTGGCGACTAGCTCCTGAAGATAAAGACCCCAGGAGACCTGGATCCCTTTTAGTGACCCTTTCCTTCCTTTTTCTTCTCCACCCCTCCCAGCCCCCGTCGCCCCCTTTACCTGAAAACCCGGCTGATGAAAAAGAATGGAATAGAATATGGAATAGAATGGAATGGATTGATATGGAATGGAATGGAATAGAATAGAATAGAATTCTTTATTGGCCAAGTGTGATTGGACACACAAGGAATTTGCCTTTGGTGCAGATGCTCCCAGTGTACATAAAAGAAAAAAAGACATTGGTCAAGAATCATGTGGTACAACACTTAATGATTGTCATAGGGGTCAAATAAGCAATGAAGAAACAATATTAATAAAAATCTTAGGATACCAGGAACAAGTTAGCTGTTGGGTTAATCACTGGAGGGTTTTAAGAAGAGACTGGACAGCCACCTGTCTGAAATGGTGTAGGACAAGTCATGGGATCTCCTGCGTGAGTAGGGGGATGGACTAGAAGACCTCCAAGATCCCTTTAACCTCTACTCTGATTGAAATGGTATAGGGCAGGGATGGCAAACCTTTTTTGGTTTGCTTGCCAAAAGGGTGTGTTTGTGTGTGTGTGTGTTTTTGTGTGTGCTAGCATGCGTGCATGTGCCCACACCCCTTCCCTCCCCCCTCACGCATGCGCACTCCTTATTCTGCCCCTCACACATGCGCAGAGGCCTTTCTGAAGCCTGGTACGTGAAAAAAAATCACCCAAACACGCTTCTGGTGTTCTGTTGTGTTGTTTTTTGCACTCTGGAGGGTTCCGGGAAGCTTCAGAGTGCCAAAAACAGCACAATGGGCAAACCGGAAGTTCGGAAAATGCACTTCTGGTTTGCCCATTGGAGGATTTTTTTTGCCTCCAGGGTTTCAGGAAGCTTCCCTGAACCCTCCAGAGTGCAAAAAACAGCACAACAGACAACTGGAAGTTCAGAAAACTCACTTCCCGTTTGCCCTTTGCACTGTTTTTGGCACCCCGGAACTTCAGGAAGCTTCCCCGGACCTTCCAGAGTGCAAAAAACAGCACAACGGCAAAATAGAAGTTTGGTAGACACACTTCCTGTTTGCCCATTGTACTGTTTTTTGCACTTCGGGGCTTCAGGAAACTTCCTTGAACCCTCCAGAGTGCAAAAAAGCAGCACAACGGCAAACCAGAAGTGTGTTTTTTGTGAACTTCCGCTTTGTCGGTTGGGCGATTTTCCCTGAAGCATCCAGAGGGCGAAACGGGTTTCCCAAGGCCGAAAATCAGAGCTGGCACAAGGCAAAGTCTCCCGTGCCCTCCGATATGGCTCCATAGTGCGAGAGGGTCATCATCACGGCCCTATATTATTTGTTTATTTACGATCTATTTATTTGATTTCTGTGCCACCCACTAAAACTTTAGTCTTGCTAGAGAGTTGGGTAGATCGGTCATCCAAGCGAAGGCCTATCCGTGTTGGGCTGTGACTGTGCTGTCTAGAGATTGAGCCTCCATGTTTAGCAGCAGTATACCTGGCGAGGAAGGGAAGATGGAAAGCCGCAAACAGGCTAAACGGAGATATGGGGAACCATCTCCTCCCATTCAGCTGTGATGGTATTGCCCATCGTTGGCTTCACGCCTGGGGTGTAACTTCCTTACTGTTTGGAAATCCTGGCTTATTTGCAAGCTATGTTTCAGAAAACCACCATGTAGCATCCTTGGTGAACCCAGGATGGGCCAAATTGTTAGACCTTTTCTCATCCTTGCAAATCCACCCCTGGATTTACACTGTACAGGTAATCCTCAACTTGCCACCAGTTTAGTTTCAAAGTTGCAATGGCGCTACAAAGGGACCTACTACCAGTCCTCTCACTTACAACCGTGGCGGTATCCTTATGGTTACACAATCAAAATTCAGGCAGTTGTCATCCATCATGTACAGTGATACCTCATCTTACAAACGCCTCATCATACAAACTTTTCGAGATACAAACCCGGGGTTTAAGATTTTTTTGCCTCTTCTTACAAACTATTTTCACCTTACAAACCCACCGCCGCCGCTGGGATGCCCCACCTCCGGACTTCTGTTGCCAGTGAAGCACCCGTTTTTGCGCTGCTGGGATTCCCCTGAGGCTCCCCTCCATGGGAAACCCCACCTCTGGACTTCCATGTTTTTGTGATGCTGCAGGGGAATCCCAGCAGCGCAAAAACGGGCACTTCGCTGGCAACGGAAGTCCGGAGGTGGGGTTTCCCAGCGAGTGGAGCCTAGGTGAAATCGCAGCATCGCGAAAACACAGAGGTCTGGAGGTGGGTTTCGAGGACTTTGGTGTTTTTGCGATGCTGCGATTTCACTGATGCTCCTTTCACTGGGAAACCCCACCTCCGGACTTCCGTTGCCAGCGAAGCGCTCGTTTTTGCGATGCTGGGATTCTCCTGCTGGGATTCTCCTGCAGCATGGCAAAAACACAGAAGTCCGGAGGTGGGGTTTCCCATGGTAGGGAGCCTCAGGGAAATCTCAACAGTGCAAAAACGGGTGCTTCGGCTGGCAAAAGGGGTGAATTTTGGGCTTGCACGCATTAATCGCTTTTCCATTGATTCCTATGAGAAACATTGTTTCGTCTTACAAACTTTTCACCTTAAGAACCTCGTCCCAGAACCAATTAAGTTTGTAAGACAAGGTATCACTGTATTTATTATGCTTGGTCGTGTGACAGCCCTTTGTCACTTTCTTAGATGATAATAATAATAATAATAATAATAATAATAATAATAATAATAATAATGCGTAATTCACCGCTACGTTACGCAGTCCTAGGTGCTTGGGAAGCACCCAACTGGTGCTGAAATACAAAATCCAGCATAGTGATCTCGTTTGCTGTGTTGTACTGAAATAATAATAATAATAATTTATTAGATTTGTATGCCGCCCCTTTTCCGAAGACTCGGGGCGGCTCACAACAATGGCTGGATTTGCTTAGCGACCGTGTGATTCACTTAACAACCTGAGCTGAAAAGGTTGTGAAATCAAGCAGGCCTCACTTAACAACCAATGGAAATTCCAATCTCAATTATGGTCGGACATCAAGGATCACCCGTACATGAATTGAAAAACCCTCGGTGTTAGATCAAGAGGACTAGCACCAACACGGTTCTTTGTTGACCGGAGCTGAGTTCCAGTTCCTGTAGCCACCCCTGCGGAGAGGCTGGGGTTGAATTCACACAAGACAATTAACACAATTGTTGTTTCCCTGGGCTCTTCTTGGTGCTGGGAGAGGAAAAGAGATTACCCAGTGGTGCAGGCTTCCCGGATGATCTCTAGGGATCCCTTCTCCCACAATGACAAATTCCGGGCCCCGGGGTCATCCAGGGAATGAAGGCCCAAGCTGTGTCTGTTGTTTGCAAGATGCCAACCTCTGCTTTTGCTCTGTGTGTGTGTGTTTGTGTTTTATCCGTGTTGTATGAGGATGTGCCACGCCCGCTTTAGCATGGCCGGGGCAGTTTTGTGTCAACACACAGAAAATCCTGGGTTCACACAAGTCACATTTCCCATTGGGGGAAGTCTAGGCAGTCCTCTCTGTATGTTTGTGTGTATTTTGGGTGTGTGTTTGTGGGCCTGCTTTTGGGGGTTTGGGAGAAAGTGACAACCACGAGGGACGTGTCTGAAATGCAGAACGGCATAACAAAGGCTGGGAGGCCGTGTTGAGATGTCTTGTCACGGTGATGTGAAAAAGTACAGCCAACACCACCACAGCCACAAATATTGAAAGAGGAAGGAGGTGGCAGCCAAGTGGTGGTAGAGGTTGGCTCTAAATATTGGAAGGCCGGTCCCAGGTCCCTTTTCCCTTTTAGAGTCTTTCTTTCTTTCTTTCTTCCTTCCTTCCTTCCTTCCTTCCTTCCTTTATCTCTCTCTCTCTCCTCTCTCTCCTTCTTTCCATTCCTTCCTCCCTTCATTTTCCTCCTTCCCACTCTTCTTTCCTTTTCCTTCCTTCCTTCCTT
The DNA here is from genome assembly GCF_031021105.1 of Erythrolamprus reginae. Taxonomy (NCBI): domain Eukaryota; kingdom Metazoa; phylum Chordata; class Lepidosauria; order Squamata; family Dipsadidae; genus Erythrolamprus; species Erythrolamprus reginae. Next base: position 424,054,258 of record NC_091950.1, on the reverse strand, counting down.
CTCCTTCCTCCCTCCCTTGCTTCTTTCCATCCTTCCTTTTCCTTCCTTCCTTTTCCTTCCTTCCTTTTCCTTCCTCCCACCCTTCCTTCCTTTTTTCCTTCCTTCCTCCCACCCTTCCTCCCCTCCCTCCCTCCATCCCTTCCTTTTCCTTCCTCTTCCTCTTCCTCCCACCCTTCTTTCCATTTCCTTCCTTTTTGTTCCTTCCCTCCCTTCCTTTTCCTTCCTTTTCCTTCTTTTTCCTCCCTCCCTTCCTTGCTTCCCTCATTCCCTCCCTTTTCTTTATTTCCCTTCCTCCCATCCTTCCTTCCTTCCTTCCTGCCTCCCATCCTTCCTTCCTTCCCTTTCCTCCCTTCCTCCCTTCCTTCCCAAACAGACACCTGTTTTTGAAGCTGTTTATTTTGTACGAAGTTACAGATCTGTGCTGGATTGTCTGGTTCTGTTGAACCTCCTAGAATTGTGCAGTCAAAGAAGCCACATGGAACTTGGGGTCCAACACTGACCAATGCCAAGTTTGGTAGCCAGCCTGAATTGTGCCCGGCGTACCCCACACTGAACAAGAAAGCATGAAACTAAAATGGTTCCAAAAATCCCAAAATTGGGGATTTGACTCTTTTTACAACTTACATACAGGCATTTCTCAACTTACAACCACACTTGTGCCCCAAAATTTCTGTTGTTAAGGGAGACGTCGTTTTAAGTGAGCTTTGCGCCATTTTACAACTTTCCTTGTCTCGGTTGTTAAGTAAATCACTGCAGTTGATAAGTTAGTAACCCGGTTCTTAATTGAATCTGACTTCCCCCTTGACTTTGCTTGTCGAAAGGTCGCAAAAGCGGATCACGCGATTCTGAGAACCTGCAACCGACCTGAGTACAAGCCAGTTGCCAAGCAGTGGTCGTAAGTGTGAAAAACCATTGTAAGATTTTTTTTTTTAACACAAGAACAAGGGTGGCACAATCTGAGGTTAATTGGGGTAAAGACCAGAAGCAACGTGAGAAAATATTATTGTACTGAAAGAGTAGTAGATGCTTGGAACAAACGTCCAGCAGACGTGGTTGGTAAATCCACGCTAACTGAATTTAAACATGCCTGGGATTAACATAGATCCATCCTAAGATAAAATACAGTATAAGGACAGACTAGTATAGTACAGTATATACTATAGTATAAGGGCAGACTAGATGGACCAGGAGGTCTTTTTCTGCTGTCAATCTTCTATGTTTCTGTGTTTTCACTGCTGTTGTAACTTAGATCAGTCACTAAATGAATGTTGTAAATTGAGGACCTGGAGAGCCACCTGACACACAGATATGTGACTCTGGGTGGCACAAAACAACAGTTATGAACTCTAAAAAACAATAAATGTTGTGTGCATGTTTTTTAAATTATGGGTTTTTAGCTTTCTAATTATTGAATTTGTGTTATATATTGTTTTCTGTTGCTGTTGGGAGCCACCCCAAGTTTGCGGAGAGGGGCGGCATACAAATTTAATAAACAAACAAACAAACAAACAAGAAATAAAACCAACAGATTAAAGTAAACCGATATAATAAACAGTTTAACCCCCCCCCCCAAGAATGAAGGCAGAAGAACAAACAGTCACGTAATCTCATGTAATCTTCTAGACAGTTTATTATAATGGGATAAAAAAGGCTGGTGAAGAAAGGAATGCTTTAAGGGACTTGCCAAAAATGGACAGAATTAGGGCATCTTATCAGAATGCAGAGTAACAGAGTTGGAAGGGATCTCGGAGGTCTTCTAGTCCAACCCCCTGGCTCAAAGAAGCAGAACCTATGCCCGTGATGGTGAACCTTCAGCACGTGTGCCGCAGGTGGTACTCGAAGCCATATCGAAGGGCATGTGAGACTTTGCCATGTTTCAGTTCCAGCATGTGCCAGCTGATTTTGGCCTTGAGAAAGACGTAATCAAGAAAGTCATTGTATACAGTCCAGTCTCAACAGTTGGATGATTGCAACCAAGTACAGTGGTACCTCTACCTAAGAACTTAATTTGTTCTGTGACCAGGTTCTTAAGTAGAAACATTCTTAAGTAGAAGCAATTTTTCCCATAGGAATCAATGTAAAAGCAAATAATGCGTGCAAACCCATTAGGAAAGAAATAAAAGCTCGGAATTTGGGTGGGAGGAGGAGGAGGAAGAGGAGGAGAGTCAATGTTGAAGGAAGAAAGTGAGGTGAGTGTCCTCTTTTGCCTTTCCACGCTCAGACGCTCCGGGAGGCAACCTCGCGCCGGGTGTATGGGAGGCAGCGCAAGGGAGTCACCACAGCTAAGTGGTTTATTCCCTCTCCAAGTGCCCAGAGAAATGAAAACGCTCCGTTCGCTCTGGGCTGACAAAGCCTCCTTAAGCACCACTGAAAGGCTCCTCTGGCAGCCCAGAAAAGCCCGAGATGGCCAGGATTAAAGGGGAATGGCAGGAAACTGGCAGCACCCAGAGGAAGAGCCTTCTCTGTGGCGGCCCCAGCCCTCTGGAATCAACTCCCCCCGGAGATTAGGACTGCCCCCACCCTCCTTGCCTTTCGCAAACTCCTCAAAACTCATCTTTGTCATCAGGCATGGGGGAATTGATTCCCCTGGGCCGTTTCCGCTTTATGTATGGTCTGCATGAGATGCATGATTGTTTTTATATTAAGGGTTTTAAATTGTTTTAGTATTGGATTTGTACTGTTTTTGTTGTGAGCCGCTCCGAGTCCTCGGACAGGGGCGGCATACAAATCTAATAAGTAAGTAAGTAAGTAAGTAAGTAAGTAAGTAAGTAAGTAAGTAAGTAAGGAAGGAAGGAAGGAAGGAAGGAAGGAAGGAAGGAAGGAAGGAAGGAAGGAAGGAAGGAAGGAAGGAAGGAAGGAAAGAAAGAAAGAAACAAACAAACAAACAAACAAACAAACAAACAAACAAACAAACAAACAAACAAACAAACTGGCCGGGCCTTCGTGCCACTCTCAAATTTCCTGGGAATTTTTTCCGGGCTCGGGTTCTTAAGTAGAAAATGGTTCTTAAGTAGAGGCAAAAAATCTTGACTACTTGGTTCTTATCTAGAAAAGTTCTTAAGTAGAGCTACCCCTGTATAATGATATTAGAAGGGAGGAGCTGGGTTCACTAGCAAGAATTGCTAACCTTCTGAAAGATAGGGAAGGAGGAAACTGAATTTTATTTTTTTGCTGATCTCTCTGTAGCTCTGTCTGCTCGGCCTCCCTGCCCCCCCCCCTGAAATCCCCTCCTTCTTTGCCACTTGTTTTCTGGCTGCACTGAGAAATGTTAGTTCCGCTTATTTGCAATTAACAGTCACCTGCTGGTGGAACAGAGGACTGTAAGAAATCTCTAGGGAAGGCTGGCGATGAAATTTATTCTCACCTCTTGCATGGAGGCCCCGAGAGAGTTTTTGCCGACACTTGCCCTGTTTCTGAGCCAGCCTGCTTCAAGAGGGGAGGACTTCCACTCCCAGAATCCCCCAGCCAGCAGACTTTAAGAGGCATGGACTTCAATTCCCAGAATTCCCCAGCCAGCAGACTTTAAGAGGGGAGGACTCTCACTCCCAGAATCCCCCAGCCAGCAGACTTTAAGAGGGGAGGACTTCAATTCCCAGAATCCCCCAGCCATCAATGCTTTAAGAGGGGAGGACTTCCACTCCCAGAATCCCCCAGCCAGGATGCTTTAAGAGGCGTGGACTTCCACTCCCAGAATCCCCCAGCCAGCAGACTTTAAGAGGGGAGGACTTCAATTCCCAGAATCCCCCAGCCAGCCTGCTTTAAGAGGGGAGGACTTCCACTCCCAGAATCCCCTGGGCAACATGCGTTATTCTCTTTTGTGACCTTCTGACAAGCAAAGTCAATGGGGAAGCCAGATTTTCTTAACAACTGTGTTATTCACTTAAGAATTGCAGTGATTCACTTGAGAAGCGTGACAAGAAATGTCATTTATTTATTTACTAAACTCATTGCCTGCCCCCCCATCTTAACACAGGATAACTCTGGGCAGCTTAACAACTTAACAGCTGACAGCTGCAACACGTCACCATTGTCTCATTGAGCAAGTGATGTGTTGGGCTCAATGGTGGTTTGTAAGTCAGGCTGTGTGTGGGAAAAATAACCTTAGAAAACAGTCCAGGATTTTTCTTGGTGTGGTGTGTGAATGAATTCTCCTTGGCCACCGAATAAGAAGGATGGAAATGGTGCTTGCTGTCACAGCCAGATGTCAACAGAGTTGGGAGCAACCCTGGAGGTCTTCTAGTCTAACCCACTGCCCAACCATATACCATTCCAGACAAATCTCTTCTTTAAAATCTCTGGAGGGACGGCGGGAGAGCAGAATAACGGAATTAGAAGGGATCTTGGAGGTCATCTAGTCCAACAAACACACCCCAAAGAGGAGACCCTACAGCATTTTTGACGTTTGGTGGTCCACTCTCTTCTTGAAAGCCTCCAGGGAAGAAGCTCCCACAACTTCCAAAGGCAACTTCTGTTCCACGGGTTGATTGTTCTTCCTGTTAGAAAATTCCTCCTTAATTCCTGCTTGCTTCTCTCCTTGTTTAGTTTCCATGCTAATAATAATAACAACAACAACAACAACAACAACAATAATAATAACAATAACAACAACAACAACAACAACAATAATAATAATAGAAACATAGAAGACTGACGGCAGAAAAAGACCTCATAGTCCATCTCATCTGCCCTTATACTATTTTCTGTATTTTATCTTAGGATGGATCTATGTTTATCCCAGGCATGTTTAAATTCAGTGACTGTGGATTTACCAACCACGTCTGCTGGACGTTTGTTCCAAGGATCTACTACTCTTTCAATAAAATAATATTTTCTCACGTTGCTTTTGATCTTTCTTCCGACTAACTTCAGATTGTGCCCCCTTGTTCTTGTGTTCATTTTCCTATTAAAAACACTTCCCTCCTGAACCTTATTTAACCCATTGACATATTTAAATGTTTCGATCATGTCCCCCCTTTTCCTTCTGTCCTCCAGACTCTACAGATTGAGTTCACTAAGTCTTTCCTGATACGTTTTATGCTTAAGACCTTCCACCATTTTTGTAGCCCGTCTTTGGACCCGTTCAGTTTTGTCAATATCTTTTTGTAGGTGAGGTCTCCAGAACTGGACACAGTATTACTGTATTCCAAATGTGGTCTCACCAGCACTCTATATAGCGGGATCATAATCTCCCTCTTCCTGCTTGTTATACCTCTAGCTATGCAGCCAAGCATCCTACTTGATTTCCCTACCGCCTGATTGTACTGTTCACCCATTTTGAGACTCTCAGAAATCACTACCCCTAAATCTTTTTCTTCTGAAGTTTTTGCTAACACAGAACTGCCAATACAATACTCAGATTCCCCAAGTGCATTATTTTACATTTGGAAATGTAACTTCCAAAGGCAACTTCTGTTCCATGGGTTGATTGTTCTTCCTGTTAGAAAATTCTTCCTTAATTCGTGCTTGCTTATCACCTTGTTTTGTTTGCATGCTAATAATAATAATAATAATAACAACAACAACAACAACAACAACAACAACAACAACAACAACAGAGTTGGAAGGGACCTTGGAGGTCTTCTAGTCCAACCCCCTGCTTGGGCAGGAACCCTACACTATTTCAGACAGATGGTTATCCAACATCTTCTTAACAACTTCCAGTGTTGGGGCATTTACAACTTCGGGAGGCAAGCAGTTTCATGGATGAATTGTTCTAACTGTATGGAAATTTCTCCTTAGTTCTAAGCTGTTGTGGCTAGCTTCAGGCCAGGTGGAACATAAGTTGCTTCTCTCCTTGTTTAGTTTCCACCCATTGCTTCTTGTCCTACCCTCAGGTGCTTTGGAGAAGAGCTTGACTCCCTCTTCTTTTGGGCCACCCCTGAGATACTGGAAGACTACTGTCCTTTCTCTCCTGGTCCTTCTTTTCATTAAACTAGACATAAACCCAGTCCCTGCAACTGTTCTTCGTATGTTTGAGCCCACAGTCCCTTCATCATCTTTTTTGCTCTTCTCTGCACTCGAGTTCTAACATCTTCTTTATAATCGTGGAGATATAAAATATTTCTTTCCCCCCCCCCGGCAGGTGGATGTGGAACAGGTGGATCCCCGAGGCCGAACCCCCTTACACCTGGCCACCACCCTGGGTCATCTGGAGTGCGCACGAGTTCTCTTGCGGCACGGCGCAGATGTGGCCAAAGAAAATCGGTCCGGCTGGACAGGTGTGTTACCATTTCTCCCTTGGCAGGTGAAAAGAGGAGCTGAGCATCAGCGCATTTTCTTTAGCAGGAAAGGTTTCCCAGAGCTGCCAAATGCTACAGAACGCACAGGTGGTCCTCGACTTATGAACATTTTGAAGTTATGTCGGACTTCCCTGGGGAGGGAGGATTTGCTATCTGAAAATTCCAAAGCTGGAAATTCCCCAGTTAGCAGCAACAACAATACAATACATAGAATACAAATCCAATAAAGTTAAAAAATGAGATTTAAAACCCATAGATATTAGAAGCAATCATACTGCACAATCACACTATTCTCATATATTACAGTCAGGAAAAAAGGTGGTGGTGGGGGAAGATATAATTATTCCCCACATGCCTGGCGACATAGATAGGTCTTCAACATCTTGCGGAAGGCGGGAAGGGTAGGGGCAATTTGAATCTCCGGGGGGGAGTTGATTCCAGAGGGCCGGGGCCACCACAGAGAAGGCTCTTCCCCGGGTCCCGCCAAACGACATTGTTTAGTCAACGGGACCCGGAGAAGGCCAACTCTGTGGGACCTGATTGGCTGCTGGGATTCGTGTGGCAGAAGGCGGTCCCGGAGATATTCTAGTCCAATGACATGTAGGGCTTTATAGGTCATTACCAACACTTTGAATTGTGACCGGAAACTGATTGGCAACCAATGCAGGCCGCGGAGTGCTGGCGAAACGTGGGCAGATCTTGGAAGCCCCACGATAGCTCTCGCGGCCGCATTCTGCACGATCTGGAGTTTCCAAACACTCTTCAAAGGTAGCCCCATGTAGAGAGCATTACAGTAGTCGAACCTCGAGGTGATGAGGGCACGAGTGACCGTGAGCAGTGACTCACGGTCCAGGTAGGGCTGCAACTGGTGCACCAGGCGAACCTGGGCAAATGCCCCCCTCGCCACAGCTGAAAGATGGTTCTCTAATGTGAGCTGTGGATCGAGGAGGACACCCAATTTGCGGAACCTCTCTGAAGGGGTCAATAATTCCCCCCCTCGGGTAATGGATGGACAGATGGAATTGTCCTTGGGAGGCAAAACCCAAAAATGAATTTTTGTCATTGCTACTCACTCTGAAGAAGATTTTTTCCAGCCCTAACCAGCCAGATTAAGGATGGTAGCCAGATGAAAAATTGATAGGCAGATTTGCAAATTCCAAAGCTGCCAATTCCCCAGCCACTATGCTTTAAAGGCAGTGGTCTTTGTGCTGGCTGAGGAACTCTGGGAGTTAAAGTCTACCCATCTTAAGGCTGCAGAGGTTGATGAACACCATTCTGTCTCTTCAGCAAAATCTGAAAAATGAACTGAAAGTCTTTTATAGGAAATGGCTTGTTATTCATGGGTGTGTGTGTTTATTTAAGTGTTATGGTCAAGGTCCGTCGATTCACACTTCTGAACATTTTCAGTTCACCATTTCCAAAGTTATTTTCTAAAGGATTTTGAGTGAATGTTTGAAAAAGATTTTCAAAAGAATTTTAATAAATTAAGAGTGGGGAGGGAGGGGGGGCAGAGAGAGCAAGAAACAGGAAGAAAGAGAGAAAGGAAGGAAGGAGAGAAGGGAAAGAGAGAGAGAGGAGAGATTAAAAGGGAGAAAAAGAAAAATGAAAAATGATTGAGGGGGAGAATGAGAGATGGGAAAGAGAAGGAAACAAATGAGAAAGAAGAAAGAAAGAAAGAAAGGGGAGGGAGAAATGAGAGAGAAAAGGGGAGAAAAGAAAAATAAATAAATGAGAAAATGATGGAGGGAGAGAATGAGAGATTGGAAAGAGAAGGAAACAAATGAAAAAGAGAAAGAAAAAGAAAGAAAGAAAGAAAGAAAGAGGAGGGAGGGAGAGAGAAAAGGGGAGGAAAATAAATAAATAAATGAGAAAATGATGGAGGGAGAGAATGAGAGATGGGAAAGAGGGAAACAAATGAAAAAGAGAAAGGAAGGAAGGAAAGAAAGAAAGAAAGAAAATGCGCTATGTGCAAAACACATGCAAAAAGAGAAGGATTTTATTGTGTAATTACAAATATCCAGTTTGTTCATTCAAACCGTCCTCGACTTACAACCACCATCGAATCCAAACTTTATATAGCTAAGTGAGAGATTCGTCAAGTTTTACCCCATTTTACGACTTTTCCTGCCCCAGTCGCTAAGTGAATCTGTCTTCCCCATTGACTTTGCTTGTCAGAGGGTCGCAGAAGGGGGTCGCGTGACCCCTGGACACTGCCACCGTCATAACTCAGTCTGGCCAAGCATCCGACTGAAAATCATGTCCCTACAATGGTCGTAAATGTGAAAAATGCTCCTAAGTCACTTTTTTTCAGTGCCATGGTCACTAAGCGAACCGAGGACTGCCTGAACATTCCAGTTTACCAAGCATTGAAATTTTTGATTCGGTGGCCCTGGGGGATGCTGTGACGGTCATAAGTGTGAGGACTCATTACAAGTCACTTTTTTTTCCACACTGCTGTTTATTTTTATTCTTTCTTTCTTTCTTTCTTTCTTTCTTTCTTTCTTTCTTTCTTTCTTTCTTTCTTTCTTTCTTTCTTTCTTTCTTTCTTTCTTAGATTTGTATGCCGCCCCACTCCGTAGACTCAGGGCGGCTAACAACAGTAAGAAGACAATATGAACAATTCTAATATTAAAAATAATGTAAAAAACCCCAATTTAAGAAACCAATAATACATACGGACATACCATGCATAAATTTTATAAGCCATGGAGGAAGGGAATATCTCAATTCCCCCATACCTGATGACAGAGGTGGATTTAAGGAGCTTACGAAAGGCAAGGAGAGTGGGGGCAACTCTGATATCTGGGGGGAGTTGGTTCCAGAGGGTCAGGGCCGCCACAGAGAAGGCTCTTCCCCTGGGTCCCGCCAAACGACATTGTTTAGTCGACGGGACACGGAGAAGGCCAACTCTGTGGGACCTAACTGGTAGCTGGGATTCGTGCGGCAGAAGGCGGTCCCGGAGATAATCTGGTCCGGTGCCATGAAGGGCTTTATAGGTCATAACCAACACTTTGAATTGTGACCGGAAACCGATCGGCAACACTGCGGAGTGTTGGTGTGACATGGGCAAATTTAGGAAGGCCCATGATAGCTCTCGCAGCTGCATTCTGCACGATCTGGAGTTTCCGAACACTCTTCAAAGGTAGCCTCATGTGGAGAGCATTACAGAAGTTGAACCTCGAGGTGATGAGGGCATGAGTGACTGTGAGCAGTGAGTCCTGGTCCAGATAGGGCCGCAACTGGTGCACCAGGCGAACCTGGGCAAATACCCCCCTCGCCACAGCTGAAAGATGGTTCTCTAATGTAAGCTGTGGATTGAGGAGGACGCCCAAGTTGCGGACCCTCTCTGAGGGGGTCAATAATTCCCCCCCGGGTAATGGGCGGACAGATGGAATTGTCCTTGGGAGGCAGAACCCACAGCCACTCTGTCTTATCAGGTTTGAGTTTGAGTCTGTTGACACCCATCCAGACCCCAACAGCCTCCAGACACCGGCACATCACTTCCACTGCTTCACTGACTGGACAAGGTTTGGAGATGTAGAGCTGGGTATCATCTGCATATTGATGATACCTCACCCCATGCCCTTGTTGTTAACGAAAGTCGTTAAGCGAACGGTTGCAAGTCAAGGACCATGTAGTTACGTGACGGATGGTTCTCTTGAAATCTCCTTCTTTGTTTGCAGTGTTGCAGGAGGCGGTCAGCACGCAGGATCTGGAGCTGCTTCAACTGGTGCTGCGTTATCGGGACTACCAGCGAGCCATCAAGCGTTTGGCCGGAATCCCCGTCCTTTTAGAAAAACTACGGAAGGTCAGTCCTGTTCCTAGCTGAAAGCGGCATATAAGTCCAAATAATAAATAATAATAAATGTTTTTTCTAGCCATTAAGTCTTTGCAGGCTTTTTTTCATTGCTACTCCCTCCAAATAAGGTTTTTTCCAGCCCTAAAATAAGGATAAAATAAAGTGCTGAAGCTGACCAGACTAAGGACGCTAGCCAGATGAAAACCTGGTAGGTAGATTTCCCCCCCTATTTTCCTCCCCCCAAACTAAGTGTACTCTGAAAAATAAAGTATATTTGGTGCACACATACAAAACCAGACTGGGGCTTATTTTGGGGGTAGGTTGTATTTTTGGGGAAACATGTAACACTGCATAGCATCCCCTCTTATTCTTAGTATGATATTTTGGTCAAATTCAGTATATGTGTTTTTTTACAATATAATGGGACACAGTGGTTTTGTGAATTACAGGAGTTCAAATCTATGTACATCCCTTGTCTTAGTTGCTTTGAAATGGTTCTAATTAGAATCTCATAACTCCTCATGAAAAATTAATTAATTAATTAATTAATTAATTAAATAATTAACTTACTTACTTACTTACTTACTTACTTATTAATTAATTAATTTATTGGATTTGTATGCCGCCCCTCTCCGGAGACTCGGGGCGGCTAACAGCAATAATAAGACAGCGTATAACAATAATCCAATACTAAAAACAATTAAAACCCATTATAATAAAAAACTAAACATACATACATACATACCATGCATAAAATTGTAAAGGCCTAGGGGGAAAGGGTATCTCAATTCCCCCATGCCTGGCGGCAGAGGTGGGTTTTAAGTAGCTTACGAAAGGCAAGGAGGGTGGGGGCAATTCTAATCTCCGGGGGAAGTTGGTTCCAGAGGGCCGGGGCCGCCACAGAGAAGGCTCTTCCCTTGACTCCCGCCAAGCGGCGTTGTTTAGTTGACGGGACCCGGAGAAGACCCACTCTGTGGGACCTAACTGGTCGCTGGGATTCGTGCGGCAGAAGGCGGTCCCTGAGATAATCTGGTCCGATGCCGTGAAGGGCTTTATAGGTCATAACCAAGACTTTGAATTGTGACCGGAAACTGATTGGCAACCAATGCAGACTGCAGAGTGTTGGTGTGACATGGGCACATTTGGGGAAGCCCATGACTGCTCTCGCAGCTGCATTCTGCACGATCTGAAGTTTCTGAACACTCTTCAAAGGTAGCCCCATGTAGAGCGCGTTACAGTAGTCGAGCCTCGAGGTGATGAGGGCATGAGTGACTGTGAGCAGTGACTCCCGGTTCAAATAGGGCCGCAACTGGTGCACTAGGCGAACGTGGGCAAACGCCCCCCTCGCCACAGCCGAAAGATGTCTCTAAAATTTGCTTTAGTTTGCTTTAATCAAAGAAACTTCTAATTACGGCCAGTTCTCAACTTATGACCACAATAGTGCCCGATATTTCTGTTACTGAGTGAAACATTTCTTGTGAGTTTTGTCCCATGTTACTACTTTTCTGGTGTATCAATCAACATTACTCAAAGCAGGTCCCTCTCCCCATCAATATCGGTTTTAATTGTAATCTTTAAAACTTGAATTACTTAATGAGGTTCTCTTCTATAGACATTTTAGCTCTATTGCAGGTATTTCCTCAATCTATGACCCCAAATGGGACTGAAATCTCAGTCGTAGAATGAGGTGGTCATTAACCAAGACATTCTCCAATAGCTGGAGGTGTTTTATTTGGCTGTAAACTTCAATGTAACACAGAGTTAAATCATAAATCATACGTCCTGGCAACTTTATGGTTGTGTGGACTTCAACTCCCAGAATTGCATAGCTGACTGAGGAATTCTGGAAGCTGAAGTCCACAAGTTTTAAAAGAACTTAAAAGTCGGGCAGCACGTCCTTTCTCTGCTGTTGGAAACTTTGAACTGTCATAAAACCACCAATCGCAAATCAAGAATTATTTTAGTAACATGAATTCATTGATTTAATCATTATCCCTTTTATGGTGGCCTTTTTAATAGCACCTTATAGGTTTGGAATTTGCCAGTAGTATCTGAGAATGCAAAGGAATAGAAGACTGATTAATAAATAAAGAGATTAATAAACAAAGGAAAGTTAAATTGGAAATGAGAATTTGGGCAGCTACTTTTCGTAGCCTTAATGTTTCTTGCTGCCAATTTTAAAAAATCCCAGAAAAGGTTCCATTAATAATAATAATAATAATAATAATAATAATAATAATAATAATAATAAAAAACAACAACTCTGGCATAAGGCAGTGAAAGTGGTCTCAGTGGTCCTTGGCACTCTGGTCGCAATGCCAAAAGATCTCAACAGACATTTGAAAATTGACAAAATCTCCATCTGTCAATTGCAAAAGGCTGCTTTACTGGGATTGGCAAACATAATTGGCCGCTACATCACGCAGTCCTAGGTGCTTGGGAAGCGCCTGACTGGTGATGGAATACGAAATTCAGGATAGTGATCTCGTTTACTGTGTTGTATTGATGATGATAACAATAACAATAACATTAACAATAACAATTCAAGCAGACTCAAGCAGAGCTGGACAACTTGGACAGGAAAACCAGAAAATTAATGATGATCCATCATGCACTACACCCCCGCAGTGACGTTGACAGACTGTATTTACCAAGGAAAATAGGCGGCAGAGGACTTTTGCAAGTGAAGCAGACAGTGGAAGAAGAGAAGCATGCATTAGCTGACTATGTGAAGGAGAGCAAAGATTTGGCGTTGATGGAGGTCAACAATAGGAAGCTTCTCAAGGTGAAGCAAGCTAAGGACCAGTACAGAAAAACTGTAATGTAGTATGGACAGTTGGCGGAACAAAGCATTGCATGGCCAGTTCTTGGAGAAGATTGAAGGCAAAGTGGATAAAGAAAAGACCTGGTCATGGCTTACAAGTGGAACACTCAAAAAGGAGACAGAAGGTCTAATACTGGCGGCACAAGAACAGGCCATTAGAACAAATGCTGTCAAAACCAGAATTGAAAAATCAACAGACGATCCAAAGTGCAGACTCTGTAAAGAAACAGATGAAACAATCGATCACATACTCAGCTGCTGCAAAAAGATCGCACAGACTGACTACAAGCATAGAGATGATGCTGTGGCACAGATGATCCACTGGAACTTGTGCCGGAACTACCATTTGCCAGTGGCAAAGAACTGGTGGGATCATAAGCCCGAAAAAGTGGTTGAAAATGAGCAAGCAAAACTACTGTGGGACTTCCGACTTCCGACTGACCGAATTCTGAAGCATAACACACCAGACATTGTGATCGTGGAGAAAAAGAAAGTATGGATCATCGACATCGCAATCCCAGGAGACAGCAGAATTGAGGAGAAGCAGCTAGAGAAATTATTGAAATATGAAGATCTAAAAATCGAGCTGCAACAACTCTGGCATAAGCCAGTGAAAGTGGCCCCAGTGGTCCTTGGCACGCTGGGCGCAGTGCCAAAGGATCTCAGCGGACATTTGAAAACCATCGGAATTGACAAAATCTCCATCTGTCAATTGCAAAAGGCCGCTTTACTGGGATTGGCAAACATAATTCACCGCTACATCACGCAGTCCTAGGTGCTTGGGAAGCGCCCGACTGGTGATGAAATACGAAATCCAGCATATAGTGATCTTGTTTGCTGTGTTGTATTATTATTATTATTATTATTATTATTATTATTATTATTATTATTATTATTATTATTATTATTAATTGTATTTGTATTTCCTTTCCTTCCCTAACCATTTAGTAGGGTCTTCAAGGGTTTATTACAGTTAGTGCTCCACTTATGACCACAATGGAGGTCAAAATTTATGGCGTTAAGTGATGCATTTAAGCGCGGTTTGCTCCATTTTATCACCTTTCTTGCCAACGTTGCTAAGTGAATTATGCCATTCTTAAATCAGTAAAATGGTGTGAAAAAATGGCCACAAGTCGCTTTTTCATGACTTGGAACGGTCACTAAAACAATGGTTGTGAAGTCGTAAAGTGCAAAACGCACTTAACAAATTTCTCACTGAGCAACGTAAATTTTTATTGTGGTTGTTAAGTCAAGACCTACCTGTATTTAATTCTGCCTCCCAATTCATTGTGTTCTCTTTCCTGCAGGCACAAGATTTCTACGTGGAGATGAAGTGGGAATTCACAAGTTGGGGTAGGTTTCTCAATTGGAAACGGAGCTGTCCTCTATCTGCCACCTCCCAAGTGGAAAAATCACCCCCCCTTAAGGAAATATCTCCCCCACAAGGGCATTTGCAGGATTAGAAAAAGACAAGATAGTCCCAAGTTTGCAAAACTTTCTGTCGTTATGATGTTGAAGGGATCAGAAGCAGGTGGGGCTTCAGTTCTGCAGACATATCATCCATCTTGACTTTTTTGACCCCAAATCCCTTCCAGATGTCCCAGGGCAGAGAACGTGGCTGCTCAGAGTTTACACAAGACCTACTTCCAATGGCAGGGTAAATTTAATAATAAGCCACCCAGAGATTCTTTGACACTGGGATGGACAGCATCTAGAATGAATGAATGAATGAAAGAAAGAAAGAAAGAACGAAAGAAAGAAAGAAATGGATAGGTAGATGATAGGTAGATGATAGAGGAGGAGAGAGAAAGAAAGAAAGAAGAAAGAAATGGATAGGTAGATGATAGATAAATGATAGAGAGGGAAAGAAAGAAAGAAAGAAGGAAAGAAAGAAATTGATAGGTAGATGATAGATGATAAAGAGGGGGGGAGAGAGAGAGAGAGAAAGGAAGGAAGGAAAGGAAAGAATGAATGATCTGGAAGGGACCTTGGAGGTCTTCTAGTCCAGCCCCCTGCTCAAGCAGGAGAGCCTATGCCAGTGAGGGTGAACCTTTTTTGGTTCGCGTGCCAGAAGGGAGTGGTGTGTGCGTGTGCTAGCACGCTCGCCCATGCCCACACCCATTCCCTAGCCGCCTGCATGCACACACGCCCCCGCACTACCCCCTGCACATGCGCACAGGCCTCACTGAAGCCTGGGATAGTGAAAAAATGGCCAACTGGGCAAACCGGAGGTTCAGAAAAACGGACTTCCGGTTTGCCCATCGTGCTGTTTTTCGCACTCCAGGGCTTTAGGGAAGCTTCCGTGAAGCGTCTAAGCCAAAAAATCAGCTGGCCAGCGTGCACATGCGTGCTGGAGGTGACATTGGGCAATGCCTCGTGTGTCCTCTGGTGGCATGCAGAGGGCACATAAGACTGCCATGTTTCAGCTCCAGCAGACATGAGCATGCTGGCCAGCTGATTTTCGGCCTTGGGAAAGGCCGTTTCAACCTCCAGAGGCTTCAAGGAAGCTTCCCTGAAGCCTCGGAGACAAAAAAAAATGCCTCAACGGACAATCCGGAAGTTCAGAAAAATGCATTTCTGGTTTGCCGTTGTGCTGTTTTTTTGCACTCCGGAGGGTTCAGGAAAGCTTCCTGAAACCCCGGAGTGCAAAAAAACAACACAACCGCAAACCGGAAGTGCATTTTTCTGAACTTCCGGATTGTCCGTTGTGCTGGTTTTTGCAATTTAGAGTGTTCAGGGAAACTTCCTGAAGCCCCGGAGTGCAAAAAACAGCACAATGGGCAAACTGGAAGTGTATTTATTTATTTATTTATTTATTTATTGGATTTGTATGCCACCTCTCTCTGTAGAATCTGGAAGTGTGTTTTCCCAAACTTCCGGTTGGCCTTTTGGGCATTTTTTTCACCTACCAGGCTTCAGAAAAGCCTGTGCACATCCATGATTGGCAGCGGGAGGGGGGTGCGCGTGCATGGGGTGGGAGGAAAGGGGTGTGGGCACACGCATGCATGCTAGCGCAGCCACACACCCCTCTTTTGACACTAGTCCAGGGGTAGGCCAAGTTGGCTCTTTTAAGACTTGTGGACTTCAAGTCCCAGAATTCCTGAGCCTATCATGCTAGCACAGGAATTCTGGGAGTTGAAGTCCACATGTCATAGAAAAGTCAACTTTGCCTACCCCTGGTCTAGACCCTTCTTAAAAACCTCTAGGGATCGAGCGCCCACAGCTTCCGGTGGCCAGCTGTTCCACAGGTTAATTGTCCTCACTGTTAGGAAGTTTCTACTTAATTCCAGGTTGCTTGCTTCCTTTTTGGATTAGTTTCCAACCATTGTTTCTTGTCCTGCCTGCAGGTGCTTTGGGCCCCCCCTACTCTTGATGGCAGCCCCTCAAATACCTGAAAAAACGCTACCAAGTCACCTTCTAATTCTTCAGTCCCCTCTGCTTTTTTTTTTTTTGCAGTCCCCTTGGTCTCCAAGATTTGCCCCAGTGACACGTACAAGGTGTGGAAGTGTGGCCAAAACCTGCGAGTGGACACCACATTGCTGGGGTTTGACCACATGACGTGGCAGCGTGGGAACCACAGTTTCATCTTCCGGGGCCAAGGTGGGTGAAAATAATTTGAAGGCCTGCCTTGAAATTCACACCTCTTAGGGGCTCATGAAAGCAACCGTGGTTTTTTTCCCCCCTGCTTGAGAAAATGTTTTTCTTCTGTTTATTAAAAAAAGGGGGCTGTTGCTTTAAGAAGCTCATAAAAATATCGTGCTTTTAGGGCTTAGATCACTTAAAGCAGCCATTTTGTTTTTCACTTGCCTGCAAAACCAGGGATTGAACAGGCTGCTTTAAGGAGGGGCAGAGTTGTGCTAAGTTAGCAACAGATCTCTCTACAGTAGTACCTAGATACGAGCTGTTCCACATGCGAGTGTTCCAAGTTATGAGCCATGACGCGAGCGAAATTTCTGTTCGACACCCGAGCTCAAATTCGGGATACGAGCCGAGCTTCCGCTAGGTGGCACAAGAATCCTTGCTTCTGGTTATCTCGGCGCGAAAAACAAAGTCTAAAGGCATTCGTTCGAGATGCGAGTTGATCGACTTACGAGCTCGGGTCTGGAACGAATTAAACTCGTATGTCAAGGTACCACTGTACTTGTGTTAACAATGTTTAATGGAGGCATTTGTTTTTGTGGCCTTCGGCTAACCCATCTTGGACATTTGAAGATGGGTGGACTTTAACTCCCAGAATCCCCCAGGCAGCATGTTTTTATAGGGGAGGACTTCCACTCCCAGAATCCCCCAGCCAGCAGGTTTTAAGATGGGTGGACTTCTGTTCCCATAGGTAACCTAGAAACATAGAAACATAGAAGACTGATGGCAGAAAAAGACCTCCTGGTCCATCTAGTCTGCCCTTATACTATTTCCTGTATTTTTATCTTAGGGTGTATATATGTTTATCACAGGCATGTTTACATTCAGTTACTGTGGATTTATCTACCACGTCTGCTGGAAGTTTGTTCCATCGACTACTCTTAACCTCCCTCTCTTTCCTCCTCCTCTTCCTCCTCGTTGCCTTCAGACACGAGTGCGGTGTTCATGGAAGTGGATCACAACCGGCAGGTGGTTTACTCCGAAACGCTGGCGCTGGCTGCCCACGACCAGGAGACCATCCTGGAGGCCATGCAGCCCACCGAGGAGCAGGTGATGGGGCGGCTGATGGCCCCCGTCGTTGCCACGCATCTGGACATGCGCAATATTGCCTTCGAGAGGTAGAGGGAAGGGGCCGCAATGGGAGGGCTTGAAACTGGGCAAAGGGGCATCAACCGATGGACCAGGGGCGTTGGGGGTGGGTGGGGGTCTCAAAAAAAAAATCCAGACGGCAGGGGTGCAATTTATACGCATGGGGCAGCCCCTCCATATCCTGGACTGAAGCGTTGAAAGACCTGGCTCTGCTGACTAACTTGAGGTTCATAAACTTGGTTGTTGAAGTGATGATGTTACCTAGTTGGATCATGAAAGGTCAAGCTATGAGAGCACCAGTCTTCCTCCTCCACTTCTTTCTCCTCTTCTTCCTCCCCCTCCTCCATGCAAACTATTAATTGTTAATTATTAATGGTTAATTATTAATTATTAATTGTCAATTATCAATTATCAATTATTAATTAATTAGATTTGTATGCTCGGAGTGGCTCACAACAAAATACAATGGCACAAATCCAATACAGTAGTACCTCTAGATACGAGCTGCTTCACATGAGAGTATTCCAAGTTACGAGCTGAGACGCGAGCCAAATTTCTGTTCGACACCCGAGCTCAAATTCGGGATACGAGCCGAGCGTCCACTAGGTGGTGCAAGAATTCCATTTTTTCCAGTTATCTTGGCGCGAAAAGCCAAATCTAAATGCATTCGTTCGAGATATGAATTGATCGACATATGAGCTCGGCTCTGGCACGAATTAAACTCGTATGTCGAGGTACCACTGTATATTAAAAAAACCATTAAGAACCCATCATTAAAAACCATACAAGCAAACCCCTCTCCCTTCTGTTCTGTGACAGCTGAGCAGTGATTAAGGTCAAAGTCAAACGCACAGACTGGAGTTTCAGAAGCACCAAAATATATTTCCTTAACAACTTGGCTGAGAGCTGCAATTACGGCAAAAGAATGTCTGTTTACCGCCAAAGAGTCGGCGTTATCTTCAAGGCCGATAACTAATGTCCAAAACCCCCGAAGCTTTGTCAATAATTCAATTCAATTTATTGGATTTATATGCCGCCCCTCTCCGAAAACTCGGGGCGGCTAATAATGTCTCCAAACTGGGCTGAAGTGAGGATACTCACTTTTTTTTGCAATAGCTACAGTCTTTCATAAAGCAATTGTCCGAAGGCTGGGTTTCTCCAAGGAAGCAAGGATGTTGGTTTAGTTTCTCTTTCTCTGTTAAACCATGAACGATAACACCTGCAGAGACCACTCCCACAAATGCCCCCTTTTATGCACGCTGCAGAATTCCCTGTTATTCCCAGCTGTGTTTAAGATCTCCTCCTGCGTCTGTGCAGCTGCTCCTGTCTCCCCCGAAACCTTCTCACACATACATTCAAGATTGGATTATTAATCGCCCCCTCCTCATCTGGCCCAGATGAGGCCCTAGCTGGGGGTTCCATAGGCACTGCAGGGGTCTCCACCTCTATCTCTCCAGAGGCTTCAGTTTCCATCTCTCCTTCACGCTCACTGTCTGAGCCCTCCAAGAGCCACACAGGACTCTGATGCTCAGACGGACTCGGCTCATCTGGCTGTGATGCAACCACAACACCTTCTAGCATTGATGATGTTGCCTAGTTAGGTCATGAAACATCTTCAAGAAAACCACCAAACTCAAAGACAGTCAAGGGCTCCCTTGTCCTCCTTCCTCCTCCTCCTCCTCCTCTTCCTCCTCCTCCTCCATGCAAACCCCTCCCCCTTCTAGCTCAGAGACCACCAAGAATCCCACAATCATCTTTCTTTTCCTTCTCCATCTCCTCCTCCTCCACCATCTCCCTCCCTTCTAACACTGATGATGTTCCCTAGTTGGGTCACGAAACATCTGCAAGAAATCCACCAAGCTCAGAGACTGCCAAAGGCCCCACAGTCCTCCTCCTTCTCCACAATATTCAGAGTGTTTTTCCAGCCCTCTCTAAGCGGTTTACAGAATCCGCCTCTTGCACCCAACAATCTGGGTCCTCATTTGACCCACCTCGGAAGGACGGAAGGCTGAGTCAACCTGGAGCTGGTGGGGAGATTTGAACTGCTGAACTACAGCTAGCAGTTAGCTGAAGGAGCCTGCAGGGCTGCACTCTAACCACTGCGCCACCTCGGCCTTTCATAAGTGTGAAACTGAACATAAACCACTTTCTTCAGTGCAAGTTGTAACTTGGAACAGTCACTAAACAAATGTTTTTAAGTTGAGGATCACATTATTATTATTATTATTGTTATTGTTATTGTTATTGTTGTTGTTGTTGTTGTTGTTATTGTTGTTGTTGTTGTTGTTATTATTATTATTATTATTATTATTATTATTATTATTATTATTTATTAGACATGTAAGACTCTCTCCCCCTTTCTCTCTCTGCCAGAAACAAGACGGGTATTTTAGGCTGGAGGAGCGAAAAGACCGAGGTGGTGAACGGGTACGAAGCCAAGGTGAGACCTCGGACGCTGAGGACTGGAAGCTTGAGAAGCGGATGGGAAGAGGGAAAGGAAGGGGCCTCGGGTGAGGGCGCTGAGGAAACGTACTACCGTGTCTCCCTTGGCCACCAGGTTTACGGGGCTTCCAATGTAGAACTCATCACTCGGACGCGGACCGAACACCTTTCGGAGCAGCACAAAGGGAAAACTAAAGGTGACCATCACTTGACCTCCGAGTTTTTGCTTCCTGAATTATTCCACCACTTCACTTTGCAAT
This sequence comes from Erythrolamprus reginae, assembly GCF_031021105.1. Taxonomy (NCBI): domain Eukaryota; kingdom Metazoa; phylum Chordata; class Lepidosauria; order Squamata; family Dipsadidae; genus Erythrolamprus; species Erythrolamprus reginae. Next base: position 424,033,966 of record NC_091950.1, on the reverse strand, counting down.
TGAGGAGTGAGCTGTAATCATTCCTCCTGTTTTTAACATCAGTTTAATTATTATTATAATTAGAGATAGATAGAGAGAGAGAGAGAGACAGAGAGAAAGATTAGATAGATAGATAGATAGATAGATAGATAGATAGATAGATAGATAGATAGATAGATAGATTACATAGATAGACAGACAGACAGACAGACAGACAGACAGGAATTTGTCTTTGGTGCAGATGCTCTCAGTGTACATAAAGAAAAGATTCATTTGTCAAGAATCATGAGGTACAACACTTAATGACTGTCATAGGATCAAATAAACAATCAGGAAACATTCAATTTTAATAAAAATCCTAAGGATACAAGCAACAGGTTACAATCATAGTGGGAGGAAATGGGTGATTGGAATGATGAGATCAAACTAGTAGTAATAGTAGTGCAGTTAGTAAATAGTTTGACTGGGTTGAGAGAATTATTTGTTTAACAGATAGAAAATAGATTGATGATAGATAATAGATTGATGACAGATATGGCTAGGTGGATGATAGATCGAAGATAGATAGATAGATAGAGATAGGTAGAAAGATAGATGAAAGAAAGAGGAAAGAAAGAAAGAAAGAAAAGCAAAAAAGATGAATAGGTAGATAATAGATAAAAAAGAAAGAAAGAACAAAAAGAAAGAAAGAAAGAAAGAAAGAAAGAAGGAAGATATGGCAAGATGGATGATAGATCAAAGATAGATAGATAGATAGATAGATAGATATAGATAGGTAGAAAGATGAAAGAGAAAAGAGAAAGAAAGAAATAGAAGGAAGATATGGATAGGTAGATGATAGATAGATAGATAGATAGATAGATAGAAAGAAGGTAGATAGATAGATCGAAGATAGATAGATAGATAGATAGATAGATAACAGAGAGATAGATAAGATCAGTTCTTCCCCAGAGGTGCCACCCCCAGTTCAAAATCCCTCCTGAAATAAATTCATCTCTTTCAGGTGGCAAAACCCCGCTACAGTCGTTCCTGGGCATCGCCGAACAACATGTGGGTCCCAACAATGGGGTGAGTAACTGGCCATTTAGCTGGTTTTTGGGGGGAGGTCAAAGGTCACCAATGTTCCGCTTCTTGCTTGTAGTTTGGAAATATAGGTCGTTCTTGAGTTATGGCTGTTCATTTAATGATGGTTTGAAGCCTCACAGCCTGTCCTCATACTTGGGACCAGGGCAGTGCCACATGATCAAGAGCCCACGGGCTGCATATGGCCCACGGAGTGCTTACATCCAGCCTGCAGCCCCCCCCCCAGAAACAGTGCAGAACTGGCAGCTGAAAACAGCATCCCGATCTCCATTTTTGGTTGGGACGGCCTCCTGCAACCCTGGGGATGGATGGATGGCCACGCCCACCCTAGACATGTATATCCACACCTTCCAAGGTCAAACACAAATCAAGTTTGACATCGCGACTGTAGTGAATCCTACCGCAAGGAGGGGGCTGGACTAGATGTTCTCTTAGCAGATTTCTAATGCTGATTCTGTGATTCTTTTAACGGCACTGTCTCCTGCCACATACCTCCCTGCTACCAATTAGAGCCCACAGGGTTGGTTTTCTCCAGGTCCCGTCAACTAAACAGTGTTGGTTGGTGGGCGCACAAGGGCCTTTTCTGTGGCTGCCCCGGCTCTTTGGAATCAACTACCCCTCGAGGTCCGCACAGCCCCCACCCTACTGGGTTTCCGAAAAGCCTTGAAAACTTGGCTTTGTCAACAGGCCTGGGGACCGTGAGAACTGACACCTTCAATCCAACTGAGACACGAGCTGATTGGGATGTTTCCAGTTGCCGATCAGTTTCCGGTCACAATTCAAAGTGTTGGTTATGACCTATAAAGCCCTTCATGGCACCGGACCAGAATATCTCAGGGACCGCCTTCTGCTGCACGAATCCCAGCGACCAGTTAGGTCCCACAGAGTGGGTCTTCTCCGGGTCCCGTCAACTAAACAATGCCGCTTGGCGGGAGTCAAGGGAAGAGCCTTCTCTGCGGCGGCCCCGGCCCTCTGGAAACAACTCCCCCCAGAAATTAAAATTGCCCCCACCCTCCTTGCCTTTCGTAAGCTACTTAAAACCCACCTCTGCCGCCAGGCATGGGGGAATTGAGATACCCTTTCCCCCTAGGCCTTTACAATTTTATACATGGTATGTCTGTATGTATGTTTGGTTTTTATATTAATGGGTTTTTAATCGTTTTTAGTATTGGATTATTATTGTATGCTGTCTTATTATTGCTGTGAGCCGCCCCGAGTCTCCGGAGAGGGGCGGCATGCAAATCCAATAAACAAACAAACAAACAAACAAACAAACAAATAAATAATAAAATGTTTGATGTATGAATGTAATGATCATAATGGTTGGGCTTTTACTATTTTTATTATTATTATCAAATGTCTTTTATTATTATGAAACTAGCTTACCTGGCTATGCGTTGCTGTGACTCACTCTGGTTAAGTGTCAAAGAAAGAAATGAGAAAGTGGATGTTGAAACTTTTGAACCCTCGGCTCAATTAATTCTGAATGACAAGAGTTGGAAGGGACCTTGGAGGTCTCTAGTCCAACCCCCTGCTCAATTATATCATAGAGCTTGAGGGGATTAACATAAGAGAGCAGGTTGACATTTGTACATCTTTCTCCCTTCCTATCCCCCCCACCCCCGGTTTAAGAGACTGGCCTGATTCATCTGCCAAAATTCGATAACAATGACCTACCTTGCAGGGTTCTTAGTTCACCCAAGTATGGGTGGCAAATCCCATGTGCAGCCAAAACTGATCCTTTTATTTTCTGATGAGGCTTTCCTGTGCCAGTTGGTTAGCATGGCAGTTGATCAGCAGCCAATCTAAACATGCCTGTTACGTTTGTCATCAGTCTCCATGCAAAACAACTATCTGCCTTTTCACCAGCCAATCAAAACGCACCTCCTATGGTTTTCACAAGGGAATTCTAAGTTTTTGACCAGTTTTTACCTGTCACAGGTGGGATATCTATATAATATAGGTATATCATAAGAGCTGCGTTTGTCTGGAATGCTGTGTCAAAATTTCAAAGCAATCGGTGAAGTACTTTTCAAGATTAGCCCCCACTAACAAAGATACATTTACATTTTTATTAATGTAGATTTAATTTTTTCTTATGGAATGTTTTTATTATTAAGAAATGTTTTAATCTAATTACTATATTGTTATATACCTATTGCTGTCAGCTGCCCTGAGACCCTCAAGGAGTGGGAGGCATATAAATTAAATTAATTAAATTAAATTAAATCCTTGTATAAAGTGGTCACCTGGGCTTGGTTTCCCTGATGCTTCCCCAGTGATGTGATACTTCTCCTCGTCACCCACATCTTCTCTCTGACTCTCTGCAGGCTCTCATCACGCAGACGTTGAGCCATGCCAACCCTACCGCCATCACGCCCGAGGAATACTTCAACCCCAATTTTGAGCTGGGGACCCGGGATATGGGGCGACCCATTGAACTCACCACCAAGACGCAAAAGTGAGAGCAGAGCAAGGGGCCTCTTGGGCTTTAGGGTGGGTCTAGCAGGAGGGGCCCTTCCTCACCTCCTCCTCCTCACCTTTCCCCCCCAGGTTCAAAGCCAAGTTGTGGCTATGCGAAGACCACCCGTTGTCCCTGGCTGAGCAGGTAGCCCCCATCATTGACCTCATGGCGGTCAGCAATGGCCTCTTTGCCAAACTCCGGGATTTCATCACACTGCGCCTGCCACCTGGCTTCCCCGTCAAGATAGGTGAGGGTCACGCCAGTCACGGTAAAAGGGGGTTAAAAAATTGCCTATATAAAAACAGCTGGCTTCTTTCCCGCATTGCTCACAGAGCAGAGAGGTTGGAGAGAAAGGGAGCATAAGAGAACAAAATATTTGCTGGGTGCCAAGTAGTCTCTTTTATGGGAATTCTGGGACTTGAAGTCCTCACATCTTAAACCGCAGGGAATTCTGGCAGTTGGAGTCCACTCTTCTTAAAGCAGGATGGCTGAGGAATGTGTATTCCATGTGTATTTCCTTCTTTCTTGCCTCCAGAAATCCCCATCTTCCACATCCTCAATGCCCGCATCACCTTTGGCAACCTGAATTGGCTGCGATGAGCCGGTGGTCTCCCTCCGCAGCACCGGCAGCCCCAGCAGTGATGCCCCCTCACCCGGGAGTGACCGGTCCAGCATCAGCAGCTCGAGCTCCCTCGGTAAGTGGGGATGGGAGGGGGAAAAAGGGGCACAAGAGGCAGGAGGATGGGTGGGTCAGGAGGGGTCCTGGGGGTTTTGGGTAGCTTTGAAGAATGACATCACAAGCATCTTTGTGTATTTATGTGTGTACAGTGTTGCCTCTACCTAAGAAGGCCTCTACTTAAGAACTTTTCTAGATAAGAACCAGGTGTTCAAGATTTTTTTGCATCTTCTCAAGAACCATTTTCTACTTTAGAACCCGAGCCCGGAAAAATTTCCCAGGAAATTTGAGAGCGGGACAAAGGCCCGGCCAATTTCCTGCCATTCCCTCTCGGTTTCTCTCTCTGGCGCAGTGTATGGGAGGCAGCCTCGCGCCAGGTGTAGTGTAATGGGAGGCACGTGCTCCTCCTCGCCGCCTCAGAGTCCCTCTTTTTTAAAATAATAATAATAATAATAATAATAATAATAATTATTATTATTATTAATTAAATTTGTATCCCGCCCCTCTCCATAGACTCGGGGCGGCTAACAACAAGGCTTTTCTAAAGCCTTAAAGTTTTGGATATTTTTTATTCCCCTCACTTCCCCTTCTTCCTTTGGCAGCAACTGTCCTCCTCCTCTTCTTCTTCCTCCTCCCACCTAAATTCAGAGCTTTTATTTTTTTCCTATTGGGTTTACACGCATTGCTTTTACATTGATTCCTATGGGGAAAATTGCTTCTACTTACAAACTTTTCTACCTGGTCATGGAACGAATTAAGTCCTTAAGTAGAGGCACCACTGTATGTGTGCATGTAGAGGCACCACTGTATGTGTGCATGTATGTATGTTGGAAGTTGGAAGTTCCACAGTAATTTTGCTTGCTCATTTTCGACCATTTTTTCGGGCTTATGATCCCACCACTTCTTTGCCACTGGTAGATGGTAGTTCCGGCACAAGTTCCAGTGGATCATCTGTGCCACAGCATCGTGTCTATGCTTGTAGTCAGTCTGTGCAATCACAAGTATAGGTATGATGCTGTGGCACTATTATGATGATGATGATGATGATGATGTCAGTAAAACACAGCAAACGAGATCACTATGCTGGATTTCATATTTCATCACTAGTCGGGCGCTTCCCAAGCACCTAGGACTGCGTGATGTAGCGGCAAATTATTATTATTATCATTATCATTATTATTATTATTATTATTATTATTATTATTATTATTATTATTATTATTATTATTATTATTATTATGTACAGCCACCATGTGCTTTACTGCTCATCTATATAATTGTAACAGGAAACAGGAAATTCTACTTAGGTCAAAAGAGCATAGAGTATATACCATAGACCCAAACATATACATTTGCCATCTGCTGGCTGAATACAGTTATGGAACATTTCTTTATTTTTAATATATTTTTATAATGCAGGCAAGGCTCAACCGCCCTGCTCAAAATGCATCCTTTTTGGTAGGCTGGCCATGTGCTAAAATCATGTCAAAATGGTTTTAATCTCTCCTTTCCGACATCTATTTTTCATTTTGAACAATTGCAAAATAAATATTGATTTTGGTGAATAGGTGAATAGGATAATAACATTCCCGGGAGTCGGTAGCGAATTAAGATAAGGTTTTAATTAAAAAGGAAAGCTCCGAGCTCCTTGGAGCTGCAAAAAATACTCAGCAACTTGTTTGTAAGTTTGAAAGCCTGGAAAGACTTCGAGCTTTCTAACCCGTCTTGGGATCTCCTAGTGGCCCTTCATCCCTGATTAAATCCAATAGTTTGCTAGAAATAAGGTGGAATTTCCTGGCAGTGAGAACTATCAATCAATAGTTCAGAGGTTGTGGGAGTTTCATCCCTGGAAGCTTTCAAGAAGAGACTGCACTGCCATCGGTCAGAAATGGTGTAGGGCTTTGATGGCAAACCTATGGCACGTGAGCTCTGGCCTCAGCTCAGCTTTAGCAGGCACCTGGTTTTTGAGTCTGGGTCACACATGCACAGGGATGGGGCACATACAGGAGTTGTGTGCATGTGGGAAATGTGCACGCATGCATAGGGCAGAGTCCACATGTATGGTATGGTTGAGATGTGCATGCACGGGGTCGCACATGCATGTGCGGGACAGATTGCATATATGGGGTGTCACACACGCGTTGCATTATAGGTGTGTACGTGTGCGTGCTCATGTGCTTTCAGCACTCAGCCCCAAAAATGTTGGCCATCAATTCAAGCGCTTGAATTAAAAGGAAAAAAATGAGACTGAATATTATGAAACTTGGAATAAATTATATCACTGGTGGGAAAAAAGGAGAACAAAGACTTACATAGGCCAAGACATACATACATACATACATACATACATACATACATACATACATATATGTAGATTGTTCTGAGTTCGGGTTTTGCCCCGTGTAATATTTTGAGTGTCTATGCGACGTTTCGGTGAAATCACATTCACTATCATCAGGCTGAAGTTATAAGCTTTGTGCTGCTGTAAATATAGTTTGTTTGCAACTGCCATTTGTTCCTTATATATAGTGGTTGGGGTGGAGATTTGGTTTGAATGTAGCAAATAGATTGGGTGGCTAAGTTTTAATGATTTGATTGGTTGGTGGAATCACATTTAGTTGAAGGATTGACATGGTGATGATTATGATATGTTTTTTTTGTTTAAGGCTGGTTTCCAAATCTCTGGTAGGCGGGACGTGTCATCTCGTTTGTTCATGCTGAGGGGGTGTTTTTCTATCTCTATGGCTTCCATGATTATTCTTTTGTATACATTTTCTGTCTTGGAAAGTAATTTAGTTTTTTTCAATATATATACACTGCTCAAAACATAAAGGGAACACTTAAACAACAGAATATAACTTCAAGTAAATCCAACTTCTGTGAAATCAACCTGTCCACTTAGGAAGCAACACTGATTGACAATCAATTTCACCTGCTGTTGTGCACATTCCAACTTCCTACAGAAGGAAGTATTCAATTAGAATATGTCATTCGTTCAGATCTAGGATATGTTCTTTGAGGATTCCCTTTAATTTTTGAGCAGTTTATTTATGTCTGTATGTATGTATGTTTTTTCTGTTGAATATATCTATACTAGTCTAATAAATAAATCTATACTAGTCTCCTTTCATTTTCAAATTCAGCAAAAATATACTGCTCAAAAAAACAAAGGGAACCCTCAAAGAACCCACCCTAGATCTGAACGAATGAAATATTCTCATTGAATCCTTTGTTCCGTAGAAAGCTGAAGGTGCTGGCAACAAAATGAAATTGATTGTCAATCAATGTTGCTTCCTAAGTGGACAGTTTGATTTCACAGACGTTTGATTTACTTGGAGTTATATTGTGTTGTTTGAGTGTTCCCTTTATTTTTTTTGAGCAGTGTATATTACATACATACATGCAAACATGCATATATATGTATATGTTTATATGTGTGTGTGTGTATGTATATATATATAAATACCCTAAATTATTACATCAATATTCACCTTGAAACTCTACTGTACAGTTTCAATGCGAATATTGATGTAATAATTTAGGGAATTTAACTGTATATACTAGAAAATTCATCACATATTTGTTAATTGTTTCTTTTTTGTTTTTTTAATGTCTTTTATTAATAATAAAAGACATAATATATATATATGTCTTTTATCAACATATATTAATAAAAGACATAAAAAAACAACAAAAAAGAAACAATTAACAAATATGTGATGAATTTTCTAGTATATATATATATATATATATATATATATATATGAAAATCTATGAAAACAAATATATATATGTGTGTGTGTGTGTGTGTGTGAGTGTGTGAGTGAGTGTAGATTGTTCTGAGTTCAGGTTTTGCCGCGTGTAATATTTTGAGTGTCTATGCGACGTTTCGGTGAAATCACATTCACCATCATCAGGCTGAAGTTATAAGCTTTGTGCTGCTGTAAATATATTTTATATAAATATATATCTATATTTACAGCAGCACGAAGCTTATAACTTCAGCCTGATGATGGTGAATGTGATTTCACCGAAACGTCGCATAGACACTCAAAATATTACACGGGGCAACCTGTGAAAATCTACGAAAACAAATATATATATATATTTATATATATTTGTTTTCGTAGATTTTCACGGGTATATGTATGTAGATTATTCTGAGTTCGGGTTTTGCCATTTTTACAACAGCATGAAGCTTGGAAACTTCAGCCTGATGATGGTGAATGTGATTTCACCGAAACGTCGCATAGACATGCAAAATATTACACAGGGCAAAACCCGAACTCAGAACAATCTACATACATATACCCGTGAAAATTTACGAAAACAAATATATATACAGTGGTACCTCGAGATACGAGTTTAATTCGTTCCGGACCTGGGCTCTTAAGTCGAGCAGCTCTTATCTCGAACGACTTTTCCCCATAGGAATTAATGTAAATAATTTTAATTGGTTCCAGCCCTCAAAAAACTCACAAAGTTAGTCTAAATTATGCAGAAAGACAAGTTTTTAATGAAGAAATGTACATGTACATATAAATGAATAATGAAGTTTCTTTCACTTAACTTGTAAACTTTCTTAAACTTTTAAATTTACATATGTTCAACTTCTCTGCCACCCAATCCTGTAGGACAGAGGTCCCAACCCTTTTTGCACCAGGGACCGGCTTTAAGCGATCAAGAGAGGAATGGGATAAATGAATGGACGGAGGGTGGGAAGGAAGGAAGGAAAGAGGGAAGGGACAGGAACAGAGGAAGGAAGCAAGGAAACTTATGAAAGGGGAGAGTAAGAGAGGAATGAGTGAAGGGAGGGAGGGAGGAAGAAGGTGGGAAGGAGAAAGAAAAGAAGAAATAGAGGAAGGGAAGGTAAAAGAGAGAAAGAAAAAGAGCTAACTTCCGCGTTCAGCTTCAGGAGACAGCTGCAAAGCCGCGCGCGTGTTTTAAAAAGGTTGCAGCCGGCCTGGGGGGCTCGGGGGTGTGCTGGCAAGCCCCCCTGGCCAGCTGCAAGCACCCCCAGAGCCCCCCAGGCCGGCTGCAACCTTTTAAAACACGCGCGCCGCTTCGCAGCTGTCTCCTGAAGCCGAACGCGGAAGTTAGCGTTCGGCTTCAGGAGACAGCTCCTTGGCGCTTGTATCCCGAATTTGGGCTTGTAAGTAGAACAAAAATATCTCTCCCCTCCCAGCTCTTATCTCGAGTTGCTCGTAAGTAGAGCAGCTCTTATGTCGGGGTTCCACTGTATATATATATTTGTTTTCGTAAATTTTCACGGGTATATGTATGTAGATTGTTCTGAGTTCGGGTTTGCCCTGTGTAATATTTTGCATGTTTATGCGACGTTTCGGTGAAATCACATTCACCATCATCAGGCTGAAGTTTCCAAGCTTCGTGCTGTTGTAAAATGGTAAAATGTAAAAACAGTTGCAAAATGGTAAAAATTGTAAATTGTAAAATGGTAAAATGTAAAAACAGTTGCAAACATTCCATTTTACAACAGCACGAAGCTTGGAAACTTCAGCCTGATGATGGTGAATGTGATTTCACCGAAACGTCGCATAAACATGCAAAATATTACACAGGGCAAAACCCGAACTCAGAACAATCTACACATACACACACACACACACACACACACACACACATACATATATATATATATATATATGTGTGTGTGTGTGTTTTCGTAGATTTAGTATGTGTGTGTGTGTGTGTGTATATATATATATATATATATGATGACCTCCAAGTTCCTTTCCAACTCTGTTATTCTTGTTTATTCTTGCTTATAAATTTAAGAAATTAAATTCTGACAATGGTTGGAAACCCCCCCCCCCACTTTTTGCAGGCTCCTGCCGCTGCTTTGAGATGGACCCCTCCCTTTTTGAAGCCCCCCAAGGCTACAGCATCGTCGGGAGACACCCGGAGCCATTGAGGGAGGACGAAGACGACCTTTTGCAGTTCGCCATTCAGCAGAGCTTGCTAGATGCGGGCAGCGAATACGACCAGGTAGGGGGAGAATACAACTGTGGGATGGGGGCGGTGGGGAAGTTCAGAGGTGGAGGCTGTTGTGGCCTATCCGCATTTTGCACAGCTGATTATGGATTACGAGGATTGGGAGATGGGTGTGGATGGTACCCTAAGGCCCTAAGTACTTCGCACCCGAGACTGAGAGTGAGGAGGGCGGAGAAGATGTGGGGTCAGAGGCTGAATGCCAACCAGGGCCTTCTGCACCTCGAGGTGCCCATGAGTGACTCAGGAGAAGAGGATGAGCCCCTTCTTGATGCTAGGGTACGCAGGGTTTCCAGAAGGCAGGAGTGGCTGAGCAGGAGGAGGTCTCTGCATGAATAGATCTAGAGCAGCGTTTCCCAACCGGTGTGCCGCGACACACCGTCAGGTGTGCCGCGGCGAGAGGCGGCGGAGGAGAGTGGGCAGATCTGGCGGGCAATGGGGCAGGGGGGAGAAGCCAGGGGCGCGTTTGGCCGGGAGTCCGGGACTGTGTGGCTTTGCGCCATGAAGAGAAAACGGCCGACTTTTCCCTGCTGCCGTTTTCTCTTCATGGCCCAAAGCCACACAGTCCCGGACTCCTCGCCCCAAGGCAGGAGGCGGCGGCGGAGGAGAGTGGGCGGGCAATGGGGCAGGGCGGAGAAGCCAGAGGCGCGTTTGGCCGGAGGCACCGTGGGGAGGCAGGGGCAGGGAGATGCGGCAGTAGGAGTAAAGGGAGCCGCGGCTGCCCCTGCCTCCCCACGGTGGCAATGGCATCGGGAGTGCTAATAGCGGCGGCGGCGGGAATAGCGGGGGGGGGCCTGCAAGTGGAAGCCTCAGCCCTGGAGCCCCCTCGCACCCATGGCTTCTCATCGATGCCTCTGCCTGCCCGATCCGCGGGAGTGCTAATAGCGGTGGCGGCGGCGGGAATAACGATCCCTTGTTCCGGCTCTGTGAACCCAATCCTGGGTGCTGGTGATGAGTGTAATTCTGGCCCTGGGCTCAAGCTGCTGCTACTCAATGCCAGGTCGGTGGTAAATAAAGCTCTCCTCATCCGGGATCTGATCCTGGATGAGGAGGCCGACCTGGCATGTGTTACTGAAACCTGGCTGGGCCCAGAGGGAGGAGTCCCTCTCTCTGAAATTTGCCCAGCCGGGTTTCAGATATGGCATCAGCCTCGACCCCAGGGAAGGGGGGGAGGAGTGGCTATTATAGCCAGGGAGAGCCTTGGCTTGCATAGACTCGTTGCTCCAGAGATTGCGGGCTGCGAGTCCCTCCTGGTGAAGTTGGACTTAGGGGTCCAGGTGGGCTTGTTTCTCACGTACCTGCCTCCCAGCTGCGTGTCACAAGCCCTGCCTGTGCTACTCGAGGAGGTAGCTGGGTTGGCGGTGGGGTTCCCCAGACTTATTGTCTTGGGGGACTTTAACCTGCCGTCGCTCGGTGAAACCTCTGGACTGGCACAGGAGTTCATGGCCACCATGACAGCCATGGACCTGACCCAAGTAGTACAGGGTCCGACTCATGAGGGGGGGCATGCACCCGACATGGTATTCCTCTCTGAGCAACTGAGTAATGGTCTGAGACTAAGAGGCTTAGAAGTGTTGCCTGTGTCATGGTCAGACCATTTTCTACTGCGGCTTGACTTCCTGGCTCCAATCCTTCCCCGCAGGGAGGCGGAACCGATTAAGCTGTTCCGCCCCAGACGCCTGATGGATCCAGAGGGCTTTCAGAAGGCGCTTGGGGTTATTCCAGATACACTCGTACACAGTTCGGCAGAGTCTCTGGCTGAGGCCTGGAACAAGGCTGCAGCGGAGGCTCTTGACCGAATTGCGCCGTTGCGACCTCTCCGCGGCACTAGACCCCGTAGAGCTCCATGGTTCAACGAGGAGCTCCGGGAGTTGAAACGCCAGAAGAGACGTCTAGAGAAGCGATGGAGGAAGAGTAAGTCCGAATGCGATCGAACACTTGTAAGAGCACATGTTAAGACTTACAAAGTGGCGCTCAAGGCGGCAAGATGCGCGTATCATTCCGCCTTGATTGCATCAGCGGAATCCCGCCCGGCCGCTCTGTTTAGGGTGACCCGCTCCCTTCTTAATCAGGGGGGAGTTGGGGAGCCCTTGCAGAGTAGCGCCGAGGATTTTAACACGTTTTTCGCTGATAAAATCGCTCGGATCCGAGCGGACCTCGACTCCAATTGGAATACAGAGTCGACTGACAACGAGTCAGTTGAGGTGACTGGGGCACGTACTTGTCCACCTGTCTGGGAAGAGTTTGATCTGGTGACACCTGATGAAGTGGACAAGGCCATTGGAGCTGTGAGTTCCGCCACCTGTTTACTGGATCCGTGTCCCTCCTGGCTGGTTTCGGCCAGCAGGGAGGTGACACGGAGCTGGGTCCAGGAGATTGTCAACGCTTCTTTGGGGAGGGGGTCCTTCCCGGATCCCTACAAGGAGGCACTTGTGCGCCCCCTCCTCAAGAAGCCTTCCCTGGACCCAGCCATTCTCAACAACTATCGACCAGTCTCCAACCTTCCCTTTATGGGGAAGGTTGTTGAGAAGGTGGTGGCGCTCCAGCTCCAGCGGTCCTTGGAAGAAGCCGATTATCTAGGTCCTCAGCAGTCAGGATTCAGGCCCAGCTACAGCACGGAAACTGCTTTGGTCGCGCTGATGGATGATCTCTGGCGGGCCCGGGACAGGGGTTTATCCTCTGTCCTGGTGCTTCTTGACCTCTCAGCGGCTTTCGATACCATCGACCATGGTATCCTTCTGCACCGGCTGGAGGGGTTGGGAGTGGGAGGCACTGTCCTTCAGTGGTTCTCTTCCTACCTCTCTGGCCGGTCGCAGTCGGTGTTAGTGGGGGGTCAGAGGTCGACCTCTAGGTTACTCCCTTGTGGGGTGCCTCAGGGGTCGGTCCTCTCCCCCCTACTATTTAATATCTACATGAAACCGCTGGGTGAGATCATCCAAGGGCATGGGGTGAGGTATCATCAGTATGCAGATGATACCCAGCTTTACATCTCCACCCCTTGTCCAGTCGGCGAAGCAGTGGAATTGATGTGCCGGTGCTTGGAGGCTGTTGGGGTCTGGATGGGTGTCAACAGACTCAAACTCAACCCGGATAAGACGGAGTGGCTGTGGGTTTTGCCTCCCAAGGACAATTCCATCTGTCCATCCATCACCCTGGGGCGTCCTCCTCGATCCACAGCTCACATTAGAGAAACATCTTTCAGCTGTGGCGAGGGGGACGTTTGCCCAGGTTCGTCTGGTGCACCAGTTGCGGCCTTATTTGGACCGGGAGTCACTGCTCACAGTCACTCATGCCCTCATCACCTCGAGGCTCAACTACTGTAACGCTCTCTACATGGGGCTACCTTTGAAAAGTGTTCGGAAACTTCAGATCGTGCAGAATGCAGCTGCGAGAGCTATCATGGGCTTTCCTAAATTTGCCCATGTCACACCAACACTCCGCAGTCTGCATTGGTTGCCGATCAGTTTCCGGTCACAATTCAAAGTGTTGGTTATGACCTATAAAGCCCTTCATGGCACCGGACCAGAATATCTCCGGGACCGCCTTCTGCCGCACGAATCCCAGCGACCAATTAGGTCCCACAGAGTTGGCCTTCTCCGGGTCCCGTCAACTAAACAATGTCGTTTGGCGGGACCCAGGGGAAGAGCCTTCTCTGTGGCGGCCCCGACCCTTTGGAATCAACTCCCCCCAGATATCAGAGTTGCCCCCACCCTCCTAGCCTTTCGTAAGCTCCTTAAAACCCACCTCTGTCGTCAGGCGTGGGGGAATTGACATGTTCCTTCCCCCTAGGCTTATAAAATTTGTGTATGGTATGCTAGTGTGTATGATTGGTTTTTAACTTGTGGTGTTCTTAAAATTAATTTAATATTGGATTTGTCTTGTATTGCTGTTGCTGTGAGCCGCCCCGAGTCTGCGGAGAGGGGCGGCATACAAATCTGATTAAACTTAAACTTAAACTTAATAGCGGGGGGGGCTCCTGCCCGCCGCTGCTATTAGCACTCCAGCGGATCGGGCAGGCAGAGACATCGACGAGAAGCCATGGGCGCGAGGGGGCTCCAGGGCTGAGGCTTCCACTTGTGGCTGTCCCCGCCCGCCCGATCCTTCCCTCCGGCTTTTTTGGGGTGCGGCTTCTTCCACAGCGGTGGCTGCAGCGCCGCTGGCGATCCGGCCGCTAGCCGCTCCAAGCGCTGTGGGAACGCCCACCCCTCTCACAGTCCCGTCCCGGGCTGTCAGTAAAGGGGCTGCTTGCTCGGAATATTCAAACTAAGGGAAACCTTCGCTGGCCTCCACAGAGAAGAAAGGAAGAGAGAGAACGAGAGAGAGCAACAGAGAGAGAGAGAGAGTGAGAAAGAACAAGAGAGAGAAAGCATGAAAGAGAGAGAAAGAAAATAAGAGAGAACAAGAGAGAGAGAGAGACTAAGAGAGAGAGAAAGAAAAGAGAGAGAGAGAGAAAATAAGAGAATGAGAGAGAGCAACAGAGAGAGAGAAAGAACAAAAAGCACGAGAGAAGAAAAGCAAGAGAGAAAAAGAGATAGCAAGAGATACTGAAAGAAAGCAAGAGAGAGAGAGAAAAAAAGATAGCAAGAGAGACAGGAAGAGGAAAGGAGAGAGAGAGAGAAATCAGAACAAAAAGGGGAGGAGAAATGAGAAAATGATTGAGGCAGAGAATGAGAGGAGAGAGAAACAAGAGAGAGAGAGATGTGATTCTTGAAGCATATGGTAAAAAGCACCCAAATAATAAGAAAAACCCCCCAGCCCTCACCTGTTTTTGAAAAGAATAAAAGAGAATTAAACCCCAGCCCTCACCTGGTTTTGGAAATGGTTGGAGTGTGTATACATACACACACATAAGGGGGGGAGAGAGACAGGGATGGAAAAAGAGGAGAAGTGAAAGGGAGAAAGAATGAGGGGAAAAGGGAGGAAGAGAGAGAAATGAGAAACATGAGAGAGAAAAGGGGGAAAGACAGGAGAAGTACCCATAAATGAGACAGCGGTATAAATTTCAGGAGGGATGATTGATGATTGACTGTATTTATAAGGGGATGTTACATGGGATTATATATATGAGGGGGTTATTTATGTATGTATGTATGTATGTATGTATGTATGTATGTATGTATTTATTTATTTATTTATTTATTTATTTATTAGATTTGTGTCATTTTGGTTGGTGGTGTGCCCCAGGATTTTGTAAATGTAAAAAGTGTGCCGCGGCTCAAAAAAGGTTGAAAATCACTGATCTAGAGAACACTTGGCCATGCCTTTTGGCTACTTAAGGGGGAGCCTCGTGACAAGTGACTGAGGAAGTCAACTTTTGAATGTGCTAGATGGCTGATTGGACTAATTACGCTTAATTACAAATTGAGAAGTGGAATCTCTGTTTCCGGGCTTCCTGCCAACTCACAATGAGTCATGGTAAATATAGATTGGAGATCAAAGAGATGTATTTGGGAGAGTGATTTATTGTTGGAGGCTGTAATGAATGGCTAAGATTGAAACGGAATTATGTCTTGCTTTCTGATGCATTTTGACAGAGTTAAATAATAAATGAATGAACGAACGAATAAATAAATTGTTTGACAGAGTTAAATTAGTTTTCTCTTTTCCACAGGTGACTATTTGGGAAGCTTTGACCAACAGCAAGCCAGGTGCCCTGCCGGTGTCCCAGGAAGGCCGCAGAGTCAACAGGTGAAGTGCTCTCCTGGTTTTACTCCCTCTTCGGGATCTGTTGGTAATGACCTTTAAAGCCCTACACGGCACTGGGCCAGAGAACCTCCGGAACCGCCTTCTACCGCACGAATCCCAGCGGCCGATAAGGTCCCACAGAGTTGGCCTTCTCCGGGTCCCATCGACCAAACAATGTCGTTTGGCGAGGCCCAGGGGAAGAGCCTTCTCTGTGGCGGCCCCAGCCCTCTGGAATCAACTCCCCCCAGAGATTAGAACGGCCCCCACCCTCCTTGTCTTTTGCAAACTACTCAAGACCCACCTTTGTCGCCAGGAATGGGGGAGTTAAGATATTCCTTCCCCTAGGCCATTACAAGTTATGCATGGTATGTTTGTGTGTATGTCTGTTTTTTTATAATTAGGGCTTTTAGTTGTTTTATTAAATTGGATTGTTACATATTGTCTTTTACTATTGTTGTTAGCCGCCCCGAGTCTGCGGAGAGGGGCGGCATACAAATCCAATAGAAACATAGAAACATAGAAGACTGACGGCAGAAAAAGACCTCATGGTCCATCTAGTCTGCCCTTATACTATTTCCTGTATTTTATCTTACAATGGATCTATGTTTATCCCAGGCATGTTTAAATTCAGTTACTGTGGATTTATCTACCACGTCTGCTGGAAGTTGGTTCCAAGGATCTACTACTCTTTTCTCATGTTGCTTTTGATCTTTCCCCCAATTAACTTCAGATTGTGTCCCCTTGTTCTTGTGTTCACTTTCCTATTAAAAACACTTCCCTCCTGGACCTTATTTAACCCTTTAACCTATTTAAATGTTTCGATCATGTCCCCCCTTTTCCTTCTGTCCTCCAGACTAGACAGATGGAGTTCATGAAGTCTTTCCTGATACGTTTTATGCTTAAGACCTTCCACCATTCTTGTAGCCCGTCTTTGGACCCAAACAAACAAGCAAACAAACAAACAAACAAACAAATAAAAAAAATAAATAAAAAATAAAAAATAAAAAAATAAATAAAATAAAATAAAATAAAAAATCAATCAATCAATCAATCTGTCAATTTAACTTCCTCATTCTGAGCATTGGTCCATTTCATGCTGTTTACAGGCAGTCCTCAATTTACACCCATTCATTTAGCGACCATTTGAAGTTAGAACAGCATTTTAAAAAGGGGCTTGTGACTGTTTTTTTCATACTTACCACTACCTCGTGGTCACGTGATCAAAAATTTAGACGCTTGGGCAACTGACTGGTACTTATGTCGGGTTGCAGTGTCCCGGGGTCATGTGATCCCCTTTTGCGACCATCTAATTCACTTAACAACCATATGACTAACAGAACAACAGCACTGATTCGCTTAAGAACGGTGGGTAAGAAAAGTCATAAAATGGGGTAAACCCACTTTCTTGCTTAGCAACAGAAATTGTTTGACTCAACTGTGGTTGTAAGTTGAGGACTGCCTGTAAATCTCTCACTTATTTGGCACAACTGGGGGTAAAATTTAATCTAAGCCCATCACTTAGTAAATGGGGTAAATCTACCCTCCAGCTGGGTTTAGGCAGCATTTTAATGTTGTTTTTTCAGTTTAATCCACTTTTTCTGGATCTGCACTATTATCATCTAAGTGTTGGTTATGACCTATAAAGCCCTTCATGGCACCGGACCAAGATTATCTCAGGGACCGCCTTCTGCTGCACGAATCCCAGCGACCAGTTAGGTCCCACAGAGTGGGTCTTCTCCAGGTCCCATCAACTAAACAATGTCGCTTGGCGGGACCCAGGGGAAGAGCCTTCTCTGTGGCGGCCCCGGCCCTCTGGAACCAACTCCCCCCAGAGATTAGAATTGCCCCCACCCTCCTCGCCTTTAAGCTTCTTAAAACCCACCTCTGCCGCCAGGCATGGGGGAACTGAGATACTCTTTCCCCCTAGGCCTTTACAATTTTATGCATGGTATGTCTGTATGTATGTTTGGTTTTATAATAAGGGTTTTTAACTGTTTTAATATTGGATTGTTATAGAATAGAATAGAATAGAATAGAATAGAATTTTATTGGCCAAGTGTGATTGGACACACAAGGAATTTGTCTTGGTGCTGTTTTACTACTGTTGTTAGCCGCCCCGAGTCTAAGGAGAAGGGCGGCATACAAATCCAATCCAATCCAATCAATTCTAACCAAAATAAATTGAATTAACACTGGACAAATAAGTCACAAAAAAAGGAATTGGTCTTGAAGGAGGCGCAAAGCTAAGCAGTGACTATGTACCAATAAAGGAGAATATTTGTATCTCAGTATTAAAACGATGCTGTTTGAGCTGGTTTGTTTTCTCGCTGACCTTTCATGACCCCAAGTAGGTAACATCATCAGAGTAAAGGGAGTGGGGATATACAGTATATGGAGTGGAGGACGAGGATTGTGGGGTCCTTGTTGCTACCTGGGCTTAGTTGTTTTCCTGCAGACATTTTATGACCCAAACTAGGGAACGTTATTTGTGCTAGTAAGGATTCCTTAGTATCAGTAGCGCTGATGATGGACCAGAATACCTCTGGAACCGCCTTCTACCGCACGAATCCCAGTGGCCGATCATGTCCCACAGAGTTGGCCTTCTCTGGGTCCCGTCGACCAAATAATGTCGTTTGGTGGGCCCCAGGGGAAGAGCCTTCTCTGTGGTGGCCCCGGCCCTCTGGAATCAACTCCCCCCGGAGATTAGAACGGCCCCCACCCTCCTTGTCTTTCGCAAATTACTCAAGACCCACCTATACCGCCAGGCATGGGGGAACTGAGATATTTTATGTTTGGTATGTATGTGTTGTATGAATTGCTGGGGTTTTATATATATATATATATTTCTTTTAATATTAGATTTGTTTCATATATTGTCTTTTATTATTGTTGTGAGCCGCCCCGAGTCTTCGGAGAGGGGCGGCATACAAATCTAATAAATAATAATAATAATAATAATAATAATAATAATAATACTAATAATAATAATAATAATAATAATTATTATTATTATTATTATTATTATTATTACCTAGTTTGGGTGATGAAATGTCTTTAAGAAAATATCCAGTTTCCAAAAGCACAAGGGCCGCTACAATTCAACCTTGAGCTACAAATATTGGCTTCTGTTGGCCAAGGATGAGTCCACCTCCTCCTCCTCTTCCTCCTCTTCTCCACAAACCCCACTTCCTTCTATACTGATGATGTTACCTAACTGGGTCACAAAACGTCTTCAAGGAAGTCACCAAGCTCAGAGAGCAACAAGGACCCAACAATCTGTGCTTGTTAGTATATCGGGGTTCTTTTTAAAACTTTTTTAAATATTTAAATTTATTTGAATCTATTTGGATTTGTACGATTTGTTTATGCCTGTTGTGAGCCGCCCCGAGTTCACGGAGAGGGGCGGCATACAAATCTAAATAATAAATAAATAAATAAATAAATAAATAAATAAATAAATAGATAAATAGATAAATAGATAAATAGATAAATAAATAAATAAATAAATAAATAAATAAATCAATCAATCAATCTACCCCCCTGACTGATTTGTTTAACCAATCCTTGTTAACAGGAGAAGTTCCTGAGGATTGGAGAATGGCCAATGTTGTGCCTATTCACAAGAAGGGCAGTAGAGAAGAAGCTGGAAACTACAGGCCAGTTAGCTTGACATCAGTTGTAGTTAAAATGATGGAGACTCTACTCAAAAAGAGGATATATCAGCACCTAAAAAACAATAACTTATTGGACCCAAACCAGCATGGCTTTACTGAAGGCAAATCGTGTCAGACTAATCTCATTGATTTCTTTGACTATGTCACAAAGGTGTTGGATGAAGGTGGTGCCGTGGATATTGCCTACCTGGACTTCAGCAAAGCCTTTGATATGGTTCCACATAAAGAGCTGATAGATAAATTAGTGAAGATTGGACTTAATCCCTGGATAGTTCAATGGATTTGCAGCTGGCTGAAGCGTAGACATCAGAGAGTTATTGTTAATGGCGAGTATTCTGAGCAGAGACAGGTTACAAGCGGTGTGCCACAAGGGTCTGTTCTGGGTCCTATTCTTTTTAATATATTTGTGAGTGACATAGGGGAAGGTTTGGTAGGGAAGGTTTGCCTATTTGCCGATGACTCTAAAGTGTGCAATAGGGTTGATATTCCTGGAGGCGTCTGTAATATGGTAAATGATTTAGCTTTACTAGATAAATGGTCTAAGCAATGGAAACTGCAGTTTAATGTTTCCAAATGTAAAATAATGCACTTGGGGAAAAGGAATCCTCAATCTGAGTATTGTATCGGCAGTTCTGTGTTGGCAAATACTTCAAAAGAAAAGGATTTAGGAGTAGTGATTTCTGACAGTCTCAAAATGGGTGAACAGTGCAGTCAGGCGGTAGGGAAAGCAAGTAGGATGCTTGGCTGCATAGCTAGAGGTATAACAAGCAGGAAGAGGGAGATTATGATCCCACTATATAGAATGCTGGTGAGACCACATTTGGAATACTGTGTCCAGTTCTGGAGACCTCACCTACAAAAAGATATTGACAAAATTGAACGGGTCCAAAGACGGGCTACAAGAATGGTGGAAGGTCTTAAGCATAAAACGTATCAGGAAAGACTTAATGAACTCAGTCTGTTCAGTCTGGAGGACAGAAGGAAAAGGGGGGACATGATCGAAACATTTAAATATATTAAAGGGTTAAATAAGGTCCAGGAGGGAAGTGTTTTTAATAGGAAAGTGAACACAAGAACAAGGGGACACAATCTGAAGTTAGTTGGGGGAAAGATCAAAAGCAACATGAGAAAATATTATTTTACTGAAAGAGTAGTAGATCCTTGGAACAAACTTCCAGCAGACGTGGTAGATAAATCCACAGTAACTGAATTTAAACATGCCTGGGATAAACATATATCCATCCTAAGATAAAATACAGAAAATAGTATAAGGGCAGACTAGATGGACCATGAGGTCTTTTTCTGCTGTCAGACTTCTATGTTTCTATGTTTTCTTCCTCCTCCTCCTCTTCTCCACAAACTCTGCTTCCTTCTAGCACTGATGATATTTCCTAGTTGGGCCATGAAACGCCTTCAAGAAAGGACCAAGGGCCCCTCCATCCAGAAGGGCTGCAATGCAGATGTTCAGAGAAGCATTGTGAAGCATCATACGCACATATTCATTCATTCATTCATTCATTCATTCATTCATTCATTCATTCATTCATTCATTCATTCATTCATTAGATTTGTATGCCGCCCCTCTCCGTAGACCCGGGGCGGCTCACAACAGCAATAAAACAATATACTGTACAACAAATCTAATAATATAAAAGTCTCTATAAAAGTCACACATACCCAAATGCTCAGCTAATCTCTCTTCTCTTTCCTGCCTTCCTCCAGGACACCCCAGCACACGCCACCCCCACGGCCTGCCACCCCTCAGCCGCCACTCCCACCCACGGGCCGTGGCCCTACCCACGGGTTGACCACCTACGCCGAGCAGCTGCGCCTGGCCATGGCGCTCTCCGCCAAAGAGCAGGAAGAGGCCGAACGGCGTTCCCGCCTGGAGCAGGAAGAGCTGGAACGGATCCTGCGCCTCTCCCTCACCGAACAATAGGGGGTCCCCCCCACCCCGAGGGTCTCAGGGGAGGGGGGCATGCACACACGGCCCCCGGCCAGGCCCCAGGGCCCTCCCGCCAGCGCTTAACAGACGGTGCCTTCCCCACTTCTGGCTCAGCTCGTAGTGCCAGGACGGAGTGGGGCGGGATGTGAGGGGCACAGCCGGGAATTGGGGGGGCTGGCAGGGGTCTGGATGCATTTCCCCTCTCACAATTGAGCCATTTAATTTGACCCTCCTTGGATGGCGGGAGGGTTAAAATCAATCCGAAGTGGGCCGCCATCTGCTTCTCTTCTGTGTTGCTCACGGTGGTAAATAGGGGAGGGGCTTCTTTCCCTGCCCCCTTTTTCTGGGCCGGGGTTTGGGGGACTGCAAGGCTCTGGGTTCCATCCATTAGGCAGGCGGGGTGCATCTCAACCAAGTTTCACCACACTGGGGTGCAAAACCGCAGAGCACCACCAGAGGGCGCAAAGCATATACAGTACTCCGTCAAGACTGCCCTCTAGCGGAGAGTTTGATTTTTGCAAACCTAATTCAAAACCCCCAATTCTTAAAGTCATATGTTAAAGTCATATGTCTACATTGAATTCAGGAATTCCCTCCTCCCCTCCCCAAAAAAGCTTACAAGAATGAATCCTGGTTTAATTTAGCACAGAATCCTTGTTAATTCAGGGACGAGCACATTAAAAAAAAAAAGTGGGTGGGGCTTGGAGCCATCTTGGCCGCCATCTTGACTTTTTTGACCCACACCGCTTCGGAACCTTCCCAGAAGCTAATGAGAACTTTTAATTTAATTTAATTTAATTTGACTTTTAAGTCTCCCAACTCCTTTCGGACTTGGTGGCGTAGAGTAATTTTCGCTTTTGTCGAGCACAAAACGGGGAGCGGAGAAAAGGCACCCCCCCATCCCGAGATGGTTGGGGGATCCCCATGGCAGTGTGTTCCCCCACACCCCTTGCCTCCCCCCCCCGGGTTTCTGCACCAGTAGCACCAAGTGCACTTAGCTCCGCCCCCCTGCCTGCCAATCAGGTCTCTACCTGCCTTCTGGGGGCTTCCAGGTTCATTTCGCGGCTGTGCCCCCTCCCCCCGAAGGAACCCCTTCCCCAGTAGGTGCAGGGCCATTTGTGGGGTACCCAGACTGGTATTGGGGAGAGGGAGGACTTGGGTGCGAGAGGAGGGGGTGCCAATGAGAGGGGGTGCAGGCCATGTGGAGCAGGGGTGCATTGCCACCGGCGCATTGCCACTACTACCGGTGCGCTGTGCACGCAGCTTCGGTTGTCTCGAATGTGCACGCATGCACATCTCATAAGGGGATGCGCACGCGCACAGGATATTTCAGCGGGGTTGTTTTTTACTTCCATGCATGCACGTAAGCCAAACATTGCTGAAATCTCTCTCTTGCGCACACATTGTCTTGTGAGGTTTTGCTTCTGCGCACGAAGCAAAGGATATGAAAAATTGGGGGGGGGAAAGACCTGGCACCAGCGAAGGACTGCGGTCTTTGGCATTATTGGTGCACCCTCGGAGGCTATTGCAGGCACATGCATGTACAGTGGGCGTGCACATGCCTCTCAGCGCGATTTGACTTCACATTTGCAAGTGAAATTTGATGTGAGGATGTTCACACGAGCTGATTTCACTGATTTTTGCCAATATTTCTGCTTCCACGCATATGAAAAAGCAAAAAGTAGGTGAAAATCTCGCTCACACCACTGGCCTCACGCAAGATTTCGCTTGCTGCACATGCGCAGAAGCCAAATCTCGCAAAGGGATGCTCGTGCATGCATTGGGGATGCACAGGCATGTGCACATCCTGGAATGTCCTACTGGGACTGCGCACCAGACCGCCTGACCAGCAGCCCATTAATGGTGCACGTCTGTGCGTCTCCTGCATTTTTCCGCTTCTGCACATGCGCGGGAAGCAAAATGTCATCTAAATCTCACGCGAGGACGCACGAGAGAGATTTCAGCTATTTCTTTTGGTTCCGTGCATGCGTGAAAGCCAAAAATTGCCGAAAACTCTCTCTCTCACATCCTCTCGCAAGGTTAGCACACCGGTAGCAATCCACTACTGCTGTGGGGAGGGGATATGGGGAGACTGGGAGGGGCCCCAACCCTGCACCCCCTTTTCTCCAACGCCCCCTCCAAAGTCCTGTTGAATGCGCCCCTTGTTGCGATGGGGGCCTCGGTGGGTGGGTCTGTGAGCTGTTCTTTTCCAATTTGGCCTCCCGTCCTCATTGCCAGTGCCCTCTTGCAAGGTCGTTACAATCCATGGTGCTAACCTTCCGGGGGGAGGGACGTGGAGACCCCTCTTGCCAGGGTAGGGGTGAGTAGGTGGGGGAGGCGAGCAGCCTGCAGCCCCCTCCTCTTCTGTTAATTACCCCCCCCCCAGGTAACCAGAGGGGGCCTTGTGTTGTGGGCGGTGGGGGCTAAGATCAAACTACAAAGAGGGGAGGGAGTTTCCGGGCGCCCGACACATTCGGGGAAGGCAATGGAGACCGTATCACCTGGGGGCCAGGTGTGTTTACCTGCACAGAAACACCAATAAAATACCTTAAGAACCCTCGGTTGTTTCGGCCTCTCTTGTTTTGGGGGTAAGGAGGGGGAAAATTTGCTTCAAATGTGAAGCTGCACTTCGGTTGCGGCGTTTGCAAACGGGACATCCAATCTCTTTGCGTCACACAGGTGGGGAAAACCCCAAATATTGTTTATTCATCAGCAGCGGTTCTGGCACACAAGTCATCCTCGATGTTACCTCATTTAACGACAGTTCAAAGTTACAACGGCTCTGAAAAAAATGACTCGACCAAAGTCCAGTTATAAGCCCTTCCCCACCTCCAACGCAGTGGCCATTTCGAGCTTGGTAAACAGTCGTAAATGGAGGATTTAAAGCAATCAGATCTGGGTTGCAAAGATTGCAATGGCCAACAGGTGGCGGGACAGAATTCGATTTGGGGGACCTCTTGTGCACTACTGCCTCCTGGAGTTCACCTGCAATTCTGCGGATGTGATTTTTGTCACCCTGTTGTACAGGGTTGTAAAGGTAATCCTCGACTTACAATAGTTCATTTAGCGACCGTTCAAAGTTACAATGATGATGAGAAAAGGGACTTGGGGCCTCTTTTCACACTTATTCGTTCAGCAATTCATTTAATTTAACTTAATTTAAACAATTCAGATTCTTAGCAACTGACTCGTATTTATGACGGTTGCCGCAGCCCTGAGTCATGTGATCCCCATTTACGACCTGACCCCAAAGTCAACTAAATGAACAGCTGCAGTGGTTCACATTACAACAGTGTGCCAGAAAAGTTGTAAAAAGGGGCAAAACTCCCTTAACAAATGTCTCACTTAACACATTTTGGGCTCAGTTGCGGTCGTAAGTTGAGAACGACCTATATTTATTTATTGTTAATAACATGTTGTGGTTAGCTCTGGCCCAGCTCCTGCCCCAAGGAATGTGCAGGTGGATGTGGGCGAGACATCCACATGCCGCAGGCCTCTTTTGCTCCCGATGGAATCTGCCGATGAAGCCTCCTCTGACCAAGAAGCATGAGTGACAGGGAAGAGGGGAGTTTGGCAGACCGCCCAGGAGGAGATCAATCATCTGTATCATCCTTGGATTCTGAACAAGAATTAATGACACATCCACGCCTGTGTAGAGTGATGTATAGGAGACAACAACTGAAGGATTATTACAAGAGAAAATGAGGCCACCTGTGGTTGGGTGGGGCTCCAGTAATTAGGGCTGCTGCTATAAATAGCAGTGTGTGGGTTTGTGAAAGAGTATCTGATCGCAGTTTTTCAGGAGTAGTGTGTTGCTGTTTTCTGGACTGTTGAATTTTCACGCCTTTGAAACCAAAGCAGAGCAACCTGTGTGTCTCACTTCATTGGAAGAAGAAGGGGTGTGAAGTTTCTTCACAGGTGCTAGCTAAGTACTTAATGACTGCTTAAGGGAAATTGTACAGACTACCTGGTTGTTTTGGGACGAGTGCTCTTTGCAATACAAAAAGAGTGCTTAGTTTATTTTGAATTTTGTGATAAAGAACATTGTTTTGAATTTTCAAACGTGTGTGTGTGTCTGAAATTTATACCCTTGAATTTTCAGGAGGCTCCTACCAGAGAGCCCGGCAGAACAATAACATATTTTTTTATTATTTATTTATTATGTCATGTTTACATGTAGTACCAGGAAAGGTGGCATTCCCAAATTTACATTTTTTAAAAATTTAAAATAAATCAGATTGGATTGATTGCAATTGGGCAATTGCTTTCTTCAGAAAAGAGATTAAAATTAAAATATATTATCTAAAGTCCTCAGATTTTGCGAGTCCTTAATACGATGCGGATTGGATAGCCTGGTGGAACATTTATCTTATATACAGTGGTACCTCGAGATACGAGTTTAATTCGTTCCGGACCTGCGCTCTTAAGTCGAGCAGCTCTTATCTCGAACGACTTTTCCCCATAGGAATTAATGTAAATAATTTTAATTGGTTCCAGCCCTCAAAAAACTCACAAAGTTAGTCTAAATTATGCAAAAAGACATTGCAAGAATAAATGTAACTTTACTTATTAATAAGATGATAAGCTGAGAGCTTCCCTTCCCTTCCTCTTTTTACCCAAAACAATCAACATGGCAAACTTTTATTTTTATTCATTAAACTGTAGTTATTTATTCAACTTCACTGCCACCCAATCCTGTAGAGGGAGGAAAGAAGGGAGGAAGGAAAAGGAAAGCAAGAAATGGAGGGAGGAAAGGAAGGAAGGAAAGGAAGGAAGGAAGGAAGAAAGAAAGGGTGAAGGGACAGGAACAGAGGAAGGAAGCAAGGAAACTTATGAAAGGGGAGAGTAACTTCACTGCCACCCAATCCTGTAGAGGGAGGAAAGAAGGGAGGAAGGAAAAGGAAAGCAAGAAATAGAGGAAGGGAAGGTAAAAGAGAGAAAAAAGAGCAAGAGAGAAAGCAAGCAAGAGAGAAAGAAAGAAAATGAAAGAGAAATAAAAATAGAGAGGGAGAATGAAAGAAATGGAAGGAGGGAAGGAAGGAGAGAAAGCCAGCCCGGCTCTTCTCGGCTCGTATCGCGGATTTGAGCTCGGGAGACGAACAAAAATGTCTCTCCTCTCCCAGCTCTTATCTCGAGTAGCTCTTAAGTAGAGCAGCTCTTATGTCGGGGTTCCACTGTATAGTTGTTACCGTCTACAGCTGGTCCTTCCAACACAATCCAGCCCAAAATTTGTGTTGTTAAGCAAAACGCATGTGAAGTTAATTTTGCCTCATTTACGGACAGTTTGGGCCACAGTTGTGAAACACCGCAACTGATACATTAGTGACAGGGTTGTTAAGCAAATCTGGCTTCCCCATCGCTTGTCAGAAGGTTGCAAATTTATTCCACCATCAAAAATATGAGTCAGTTGCCAAGAAATTTTGCTCCCGTGGTCAAGGGGGTGCTGCAACAGTTGTTAAGTGTGTAAAATGCTCTTAAGTTGCTTTTTTTTTTGTGGTTAGCTCTGGCCCAGCTCCTGCCCCAAGGACTGTGGATGTGGGGGAGAGATCCACATGCTACAGGCCTGTTTTGCCCCCCCCCCCCCAGTGGAACCTGCTGATGAAGGCTCCTCTGACCAAGAAGACATGAGTGACAGGGAGAAGGAGAGTGGGGCAGACAGCTCAGAAGGAGATCAATTCTCTAGCTCCTCTTTGGATTCAGAACAAGAGTTAATGATACAGCCACACATGCGGAGAGCGATGCATAGGCAGCAACAACTGAGAGATTATTATCAAAGAAAATGAGGCCACCTGTGGTTGGGTGGGGCTGTGGTCATTAGTGAGGCTGCCATAAATAGCAGCCTGTGGGTTTGGCCATTGTGGAGGATTATCTGATCGTTGTGTTTCGTGACTGCTTTGCTGACTTTGACCTTTGTGTGCTGATTTTTCCCCGCTTTGAAACTAAACCAGAGCAAAGTGTGTTTCACTTGGTGAAAGAAGAAGGACTGTGAATTGCCTCACAGCTGCAAGGTAAGTATCACAGAACTGATAAGGGACTTGTACAAATTACCAGTTTGTTTGGAGATGAGGGCTCTTTGCTATACCAAAAGAGGGCTTGGTTTAAGTGAATTTTCATTTTAAAGAACATTGTTTTGAATTTTGGCTGTGTCTGAAATTTGTACCTGTTAATTTTTGGGAGGATTCTACCAGAGAGCCCGACAGAACATTTTCAAGGCCGTAACTTTGAATGGTCACTAAATGAACTGTTGTAAGTTGAGGACTCTCCGTATGGTTGTTTTGGAACAAGGTCCTGGTAATTTTGCAAAAATCAGAGTCTGGAAGCATCTTTTCTGACTTAACCCACTTGATTCAAAGGCAGAAAGTTTTGGGGAGCTGCAGGTCAATCCTCAAGTTACAACGGTTCACTTAGTAACCGTCTGAAGTTGCAGCGACTCAAAAAAAAGTTAACTTGGTGGTTTTTCACACAAATGCTGCAGCAACTCTGTGGTCAGGGGCTTGGCAACTGGCTCGTATTTACCATATTTGTCGGAGTATAAAAGACGCGCCTTACTTCTTAGTCTGGTCAGCTTCAGCACATTATTTTATCCCCTGGTTAAGGGCTTAAAAAACCCCTTATTTTGAGAGAGTAACAATGAAAGGGCCTGCAAGCCAATGAGAGCTGGGAACATTGATAGAACCTGGTTAGGACTGGAAAGAAACATTTGGAGCAAGTAGAGCAATGAAAAAACCCTACAAAGACAGGGCTTGGAAAACATTTTTAGCAGAGAGAAACGATGAAAAAGCCTGCAAGCAGTAAGAGCTGGGAACATCAACAGCATCTGGTTAGGGCTGGAAAGAAATTTACTTGGAGCAAGTTAGCGTAATGAAAAAACTGCAGAGACTTAGGGCTTGGAAAACATTCTTTGCAGACAGTAACAGTGAAAGAACCTGCAAGAAAAGAGCTAGGAAGATCGTTAGCACCTAGTTAGGGCTGGGGGGGGAAAGCTTTTTTTTTTAAATAAAAAGCGACATTCAGAATATAAGACGCACCTGAATTTTCAGCCTCTTAGGGAGGAAAAAGATGTGTTTTATACTCTGAAAAATATGGTACGAAGGCCCGATTCACTTAATGACCATTGGTCTAACAACCACAGTGGTTCAATTTTAACAAGTGCAGCAAGAAAGGTGGTAAAAAGGGGCGAAATTCATTTTAAATGCTGTCTTGCTGAGCCCAAAAAATAAAAAAATAAAATTCGGGGTTCAATGGTGGTTGTAAGACGAGGAATGCTGGACTGCACATTTCACTTAATGCCGGGTAGAGTTTAGGCCGGGGCGTCTTTCAAATTTGGCTATTTTAAGATGGGTGGACTTCAAATCCCAGAATCCCCAGCCTGCAGTGCTCTTGAGGTTGCTTGTGGGTTCCCTCAAGGGCATCTAGCTGGGCCTCAGGCTCGTTCCCCTCCCCCCGTCAAAAGAAAATAACTCGGAGGCAAGAGGTCTGATCAGCCATTGGAAATGAGCCACAAGATAGAGATACAGTGGTACCTTGTCTTACGAACGCCTCTTCATACGAACTTTTCAAGATACGAACCCGGTGTTTAAGATTTTTTGCCTCTTCTTCCGAACTATTTTCACCTTACGAACCCGAGCTGCCGACGCTAGGATGCCCCACCTCCAGACTTCCGTTGCCAGCTGAAGCGCTGGGATTCCCCTGAGGCTCCCCTCAGTGGGAATCCCCGCCTCTGGACTTCCATTGCCAACTGAAGCGCCCGTTCTTGCATTGCTGGGATTTCCTTCAGCCTCCCCTCGCTGGGAAACCCCACCTCCGGACTTTCGTTGCCACGTGAAGTGTCCATTGCCAGCTGAAGAGTGGGGATTCCCCTGAGGCTCCCCTCGCTGGGATTCCCTTCATTTTTGCCGGCGCTGCTTTGAATCCCAGCGAGGGGAGGCTCAGGGGAATCCCAGCAACGCAAGAATGGGCGCTTCGGCTGGCAATGGAAGTCCAGAGGCGGGGATTCCCAGCGGCGCAAAGCAAAAGTGGTGACTTTTGGGATGGGGTTGCACACATTATTTGCTTTTACATTGATTCCTATGGGGAAAATTGCTTCTTCTTATGAACTTTTCTACTTACGAACCTGGTCATGGAACAAATTAAGTTCGTAAGTAGAGGCACCACTGTATATGTATATGTATCAAGAATTGTCCTAAATTGTCCTTGGCCTGTGACGCAGGCAATGAGCAAATTGAGCAGCATTATATAAAATCGACTGTCTTTTAACACTCTGATGACGTTAGTAGAGGACTAACGAAAGCTTAGTTCATTTTAGTAGTTTTTAATAAATTTTAAACGTTCCAGAGATCGCGATGGTTGTTGCCTCTTCATTTATGTATATGTATGTATTTATCAGCATAGGCAAATGAGCAATGGCCCTATTTTCTCTCCCCCCCCCCAACCCACTTTGCATTCCAAGCAGGTGGGGAGGGGGAGGTGTTGCTGTAACCCAGCATCCTTGTCCCTCCACCCACCCACCCTGGCAGCACATCTGGGCCTGGCCCAGCTGTGCCACATCTGTACAACATTCAGCAATTGAGATGGGAAACGCCGAAAAGGCAGCCCCCCACCTCAATTTGCACCTGCCGGTGCTTTCCCTGGGCCGCAACGCCCCCTCCCCTTCCAGCAGGGGTTGGAGAATCCTCTTGGGGGCCCCTCACCATGTCGGTAAAACCAATGTCCCCCCCCGCCAGCAGGGTCTCCCTCCCTCGCTACAGACCCATTTCTAAATCTTGCAAATCTATGGGTCGCCTGTTGCACTGCAAAACTCACAACAAACCTGTGGACTCACAACAACCCCACACCCTTTGCTCTATTCCCCAGACGCCGAAAGGTGAGTTGGCATCACAGCAGCTCTACCCTGCAACACCACCAACACCAACACCTCCACCACCGTGTCCGGAAGTCCATGGAAGATCTTTTCACTTAAGCCTGTTTCCACCACAAAAATCACGTCGGGGCGGAGAGAAAGGGATAAGAGGAGAGTAGGGCCAATTCCCTGCAACGACTACTACGGGGAGCATCCCCTACGAATGCCCGTTGAGCGGAGAAGAAGCCGATGGATGGGGGAGATGCTCGGTCCGTCTCCGGGATGGCAACGTTCCGGGTGGCGGTAGAGGCTAGTCCGTCACCTCGGCGAGTTCGCAGAGGGTGTTTTCCAGGTCGGTGATGCGCTTCTCGTGATCTTGGAGGGTCTGTCGCAGAGTGCGGATTTCTTGCAAGAGGTCTTCGAGGGTGGAGGTCTGTGGGTGGGTGTGGGGCAAGAAGTGGAGGAAGAGGAGAAGGAAAGAAAGAGAAAGGAGGAGAGGAGAGAAAAGGAGGAGGAGAAAAAGTTGAAAAGAAGAGGAAAAGGAGAAGAAAAATGAAAAGGAGAAGAAGGTGACAGCAGGAGGAGGAGGAGCAGAAGAAAAAGGAGATATGAAAACAGGAAATAGGAAGAAGAGGTTGAGAATGAAAAGAATAAGGAGAGAAAGAAAAAGAAAGAAGGAAAGGGGAAAAGGGGGAAAGGAGGACGATGATGACAAGGAGAATGAAAGGGAGAAGAAAGAAAGGAGATGGAGAGGAAAAATAAAAAAGGAGGAGAGAAGAAAGTTAAAAAGGAGGAGGAAGAAAGGAAAGAAAGGAGGAGAATGAAGAAAAACAAGAGAAGAAAGAAAAGAAGAAAAGAGAAGAAAGAGAAAAAAGAGGTATGTCACTTAAAGAAGGAAGAAGGGGCTAGTTCATTTTTAGAGGCAAGATCTACATTTCTCTCTCTATCATCTGTCTCTCTCTCAAATTTATCATCTGTCTGTCTGTCTATCTATGTTATCTATCTTTGTCTCTGTCTCTGTCTATACTATCTATTTTATCTATCTTATCTATCTATCTCTCTATCCATCCATACATCCATCTATCTATTATATATATCTCTCTCTTTCTATCATCTCTCTCTCTCATCTATCCATCCATCCATCTAAATGCTATTGCTATCTTGCTATCTATCTATCTATCTATCTATCTATCTATCTATCTATCTATCTATCATCTATCATCGTGTCTGTCTGTCTGTCTGTCTATCATCTGTCTCTTTCATCTGTCTCTCTCTCTCTATCTCAGTCTGTCTGTCTATGCATGCATGCATCCGTCTGTCCATCCATCCCTCCGTCCATTCATCCATCTATTATCTGTCTCTCTCTCTCTTTCTCACACACACACACACACAAACAAACAAACAAACAAACAAACAAACACAAAGAGTCAACAACTCACAGAAAAATTGGAGTCGCAGCTGGACATATCTCTCTATCTGTTTATCTCTTCTCTGTCTCTCTTTCTATCATCTCTCTCTCTCTCTCTTATTGTTGTAAGCTGCCCTGGGTTCTCAGGGATTGGGTGGCATATAAGTAAAATTAAATAAATAAATGATAAATAAATATCTCTATTTATCCATCTCTCTCTCTCTCACACACACACACACACACACACACACACACACACACCAACACAGACAGTCAAGAACTCACAGAAAAATTGGAGTCACAGCTGGAGAGGGTCCTGCGTGAGCCGGGTGGGGGTTTGCTGTCCAGGATGTTCTTCTTGCTGACTTTGAGCTCCCGGTTCTTGAGGGGCACGTAGCCGTCCCGCAGGGAGACCAGGAGGGGCTCCGCGTCTTTCCCCGCCAGCCACTCATCCGCCTCCAGGGCCGGCTCGGGACCCGGTGTGTCCGGGTAGAGGTCGTCTTGGAAGAGGTCCGACTGCCAAGAAAGGGGAGACGGGTCTGGTTAAGTCTTTGCCAACTCCAGGAACTTTAAAATGTGTGCCCGCCCACTCCCAGAATCCCCCAGCTAGGAAATCAACACTCTTAAAGCATTGATGGCTGGGGGATTCTGGGAGTGGAAGCCCTCCACTCTTAAAGCATTGATAGCTGGGGTATTTTTCCTTTTTCTCTCTCTCTCTTTTTTCCTCTCTTTCTTTTCCTTTCTCTCTCATCTCTCTCATTCAACTCTCTCCCTCTTCCAAGGTAAAAATCTTTGTGTTCCTGGGGATTGCAAGTGATCTAAAAGGTTGCTATTCTATTTACAGAATAACAGAATAAAAGAATCGGATTTCTATAAGGCCTGGGAGAAGTGGTATAAATGGATATCTAGAATACGAAACAACCAAAAAACTGCCAGAGTTCAATTCTACTGATATATCCACATAATCACTGGAAAAAAATGAATTCTATCTTAATGTTAACTCTTACATCTTTTACTATTCTCATTTCCTATTTTCACCGCTTATTAAGAACGACAAGTCATTAAACTCAATGTCTGCTATTGATGCAGACAATCCCATTCCCACCCCACCTCCTCCTTAGACTTATTAAGTAATATATGGTATAGATAATAAATATGGTCACTGGAATGTAAATTAAGAATGAAACATGAATAGAACTATTGTAATAATATCATTTGATATATAATAATAATATATATATTAAGGAATATAATGGACCTCTGTAACCCTCTGTAATTTTTGGCCTTCAAACTTATTATACTTGTATTCCCTCTCCCCTTTCATCTTGTACCCCCTTCTTCCCTTTCCCTTTTCAATAAATCAATAAATTATATTTTTTTAAAAACAGAATAAAAGAATCGGAAGGGACCTTGGAGGTCTTCTAGTCCAACCCCCTGTTCAGGCAGGAGACCCCTGCCTACTCCATTCTGGACAAACATGCCAGCTAATTCATGAAAGTCTTACCTTTCGGGGTACAGTCATAACAATGGGCTCACATTTCCGCTCGTGCAGCTTGTAAAACCTATGTAGTGATGGGGGGGGAGAGAAGTAAATTAAGGGGGTGTTTTTGACCACCCCAAAATTGTCATCTATCTATCTATCTATCTATCTATCTATCTATCTATCTATCTATCTATCTATCTATCTATCTATCTATCTATCTATCTATCTATTGGATTTATATGCCACACCTCTCCGAAGACTCTGGGCGGCTAACAGCAATCATAAACAGTGTACAATAATAATCCAATACTAAAAGCGAATTTAAAAACCCTTAATATAAAAAACCAAACAAACATACAAACATACCATGCATACAATTGTAAAGGCCTAGGGGGAAAAGGAATCTTAATTCCCCCATGCCTGGCGGCAGAGGTGGGTTTTAAGTAGCTTACGAAAGGCAAGGTGGGTGGGGGCAATTCTAATCTCTAGGGGGAGTTGGTTCCAGAGGGCTGGGGCCGTCACAGAGAAGGCTCTTCCCCTGGGTCCCGCCAAGTGGCATTGTTTAGTTGACAGGACCCGGAGAAGACCCACTCTGTGGGACCTAACTGGTCGCTGGGATTCATGCAGCAGAAGGCGGTCCCTGAGATAGTCTGGTCCAGTGCCATGAAGGGCTTTATAGGTCATAACCAACACTTTGAATTGTGACCGGAAACTGATCGGCAACCAATGCAGACTGCGGAGTGTTGGTGTGACATGGGCATATTTAGAGGAGCCCATGCTTGCTCTCACAGCTGCATTCTGCACGATCTGGAGTTTCCGAACATTTTTCAAAGGTAGCCCCATGTAGAGAGCATTACAGTAGTCGAGCCTCGAGGTGATGAGGGCATGAGTGACTGTGAGCAGTGCCTTCCGGTCCAAATAGGGTCGCAACTGAAGTCATTCAATCTCCCCTCCCTCCCTCCCCCCAACCCCCCCCCCGTTTTTTTTTTGATGGTCTGTGCATCAAATTAAGCCCAATTTCTATCACTTTAAGAGGTGTGGACTTCAACTCCCAGAATTCCCCAGCCAGAATTGATGGGAGTTGAAGTCCACCCATCTTAAAGTTTAAAAAAATACTGCAACTTAACAAAGCTTTACATGTTTTAATTGAATTTATCACCGGCTGGAAAACAGCCATCATTCAGCACCTTTGTTCCAAAAGAACAGAAGATGAATAAAATATAATAATTAAATAATGACAAGCTATAATTTAGATCCTACGTCAACTTAGCTATTCTTGGCCTGGGATGCAGAGAGCTTCAGTTATGAAAAGCATCTGCCTTTGAATATATAATTTATTAGTTGGATAAGATTCTCCTTTTGTCAACCGTTTCCTCCTACAAACCTTACCCTGAACAATTAATTCCTGGCACAATTATTAAATTGTGCTCTGAAATCATTTTTTAATTTTGCCTTCTTAATATATGCAATTAGCCAAGCAACTTTTAAAGGAGCTTTCAAGAACTGGAAAGAAATAGGTAGAAAGAAATTTGATGAAGAAGGAAAGGAAAGGAGAAAGAAAAATGGGAGAAAATTGACACTGCCAAGCCAATTCAAAATACAAACTAAGAAAGAAAAAATAGATTTAGGAAGGAGTTAAGATATTCCTTCCCCCAGGCCATTACAAGTTATGCATGGTATGTTTGTGTGTATGTTTGGTTTTATTATAAGGGTTTTTAGTTGTTTTATTAATTGGATTTCTACATGCTGTTTTTATCATTGTTGTTAGATTACCTCTGGAACCGCCTGCTACCGCACGAATCCCAGCGACCGATAAGGTCCCACAGAGTTGGCCTTCTCCGGGTCCCGTCGACTCAACAATGTCGTTTGGCGGGCCCCAGGGGAAGAGCCTTCTCTGTGGCGGCCCCGGCCCTCTGGAACCAACTCCCCTCGGAGATTAGAACTGCCCACACCCTCCCTGTCTTTCGTAAACTACTCAAGACTCATTTATACTGCCAGGTATGGGGGAGTTGAGATATTCCTTCCCCCCTAGGCCATTACAAGTTATGCATGGTATGTTTGTGTGTATGTTTGGTTTTCATAATAAGGGTTTTTAGTTGTTTTATTATTGGATTGTCACATGCTGTTTTTATCATTGTTGTTAGCCGCCCCGAGTCTGCGGAGAGGGGCGGCATACAAATCCAATAAATAAAATAAATAAATAAATAGGAAGTAAATGTTGCCTTATTTGTTTGTTAATTAATTGAATTTATGTAGCTGCCCATCACACTGAATGGTGCAGAACAGTAGATAAAAGAAAGAATTCTATTCTATTCTAAATATAAAACAATGCAAACTATGATTGAAGGCAGAATGAAAAAGGTATACACTGTTCAAAAAAAAATAAAGGGAACACTTAAAAAAGACAATATAACTCCAAGTAAATCAAACTGTCCACTTAGGAAGCAACACTGATTGACAATCAATTTCACATTCAACGTTGTACAGAACAAAGTATTCAATGAGAATATTTCATTCATTCAGATCTTTGAGTGTTTCCTTTATTTTTTTGAGCAGTACAGTATATTTATCAAGTCATTTATCAATTGTGATTTATTTTACATTTATCAATAGTCTTTACTAGTGTAATACTCATTTATTAATAATAATTTATGAATCAGGATGCTATTGGGAGAAGGGCATGGCCAAATGCCGCAGCAACACGGAGTTCCTGTGCGCTCCGTGGGGGAATCCCGAATCCCTGTCGCCCGGGGATCCTGGTTCCATTGGAACTAGGCCAGAACCGCCTTAGAGGGGTGGTGAGGAAGAAGGGGGCGTCATCGGCATTCTGTTTTGGGGTTGGCATACTCTACAGAGAGCTGGCTTGGGGCCTCGACCAGCGGTAGTGCGAAATTGGCTTTTTTAACACAGGGATTGATTAGTAGAAAGCTTTGGAGTCACCTGGAAAGATGCTATTCTGAGATTAATAATTTAATAATTTATTGGATTTGTATGCCACCCCTCTCCGTAGACTCGGGGCAGCTAACAACAATGATAATTAGTAAAATTAGATAATTAGTAAAACCTATTATAGCTGCTTCTTGACTTGCAATTCCTTTAGTGACTAAACATACAACAGCACTGGAAAAGGTGATTTATGACCCGTCCTCACATTTATGACTGTTGCAGCATCCCAATGGTCACCCGATCAAAATTTGTGTGCTTGGAAACTGTTAAGTGTTCTGGGCATGACCACTGAGCCTCACAAATCCTCCAACAACTCAATCTTCAAACAAATAAACTCTTTATTTTCTCTTTGACAGTTCAACTACACATGGAATATATTCTGGTAGCAAACAAGCAGCAGGACTGGAAATTCTCTATCGACAGAGAGTTAATTGCTTTACGACGCAATTAATATTTCATTCTGAATAACTGGGAGATAATACAAATCTAAATAATAAAATAATAGCTATAAATCTCCTTAAGCGAACATTCTTACCAGCACGAAACAGAGCATTCTACGAACTGCTTCTGACTCATTCAGACAGTCTCTCATGATTTATCTACGGCTTTCTCTTCAAGGAGCAAATGAAACATACACCATACTTTGTCAGAACACAGTCTTCTTTTCCGGTTTCTACTGGAAGTGACGTATCGATGCACAGAGCTAGTAAACTGCAGATTATTTTATTGATTGATTGATTGATAGAGTTGGAAGGGACCATGTGGGTCATCAAGTCCTATCCCCTGCCTAAGCAGGAACCCTATAGCATCCTAGCCAAATTGCAGTCCAATTTCCTCTTAAAAATGTCCAAAGTATTGGAGTTCACAACATCCACTGGTAGGTTGTTCCACTGGTTGATCGTTCTGACCGTCAGGAAGTTCTCCTTGGTCAGCTTCCAGCCGTTGTTCCTCGTCCGGCCCTCCGGTGCCCTGGAGAATAAAGTGATCCCCTCCTCTCTGTGGCAACCCCTCGTATATCTGTAGACTGCTATCATGTCCGCTCTGGCCTCCCTTTTCTCTAGGCTATCCATGCCCAGTTCCCACAGTTTCTCTTCGTAAGTCTTGGTTTCTAGACCCCTGATCATTTTGGTTGCTCTTTTCTGCACCTTCTCCAGAGTTTCTATGTCTCTTTTGAAGTGTGGTGACCAGAACTGAATACAGTACTCCAGGTGTGGTCGGACCAGGGCGTAGTAGAGTGGTATTAAGACTTCCCTGGTCTTGGAGTGTTAATTAATACCTCTTACATCTAACTTCTTCTCTTCTTTTGTTTATTCTTCTGTATTTTGGAACTAACCACTCGCTGCGTGATAACTCATCACTATCTGACATGGAACCACTTTCCATAGTAACTTCAGCCCCCTGAGGCCCTTCTAAATCACTGCCCACTTCACTCCCATCTCCCCATCTGATAACCTCTCTATCCCAGGATAAACTAAGGCACTCGGGTCTTCGTCTTCAGAATCCGACATTTCCTGAAGCTGACAAGGATCACTCACAACAGGAAGTACTTAGGAGGGTTGCAGCATTCTAGGGTTTCATGTTCGCAACCTTCCGTGCTGGCATCCAAGAAGCGAAATCAATGGGGGGAAGTTGTATTCGCTTAGCAACCACGATTCACTTAACCACCGTCATAAATTTGGGCACAACTTACTGAACAACTGCCTTGCTTAACAGTTGTGGTCCTAACCGCGAGCCTCAGATCGACTTATGACCACAACTGAGCTCCCAGCATTTCTGTTGCTAAGCGACACAAACATTAAGTGAGATTTGTTCCATTTCATGAAGTTTTTTTGACACTCGTTGTTAAGTGAATCTCTGCTCTTGTTAGGTTGGTCACGCAGTCGTTAAGCAAATCTGGCCTCGAGATTCACAATAAGGGGATTGCTTGACTG
Source organism: Erythrolamprus reginae (assembly GCF_031021105.1). Lineage (NCBI taxonomy): Eukaryota > Metazoa > Chordata > Lepidosauria > Squamata > Dipsadidae > Erythrolamprus > Erythrolamprus reginae. Next base: position 423,995,844 of record NC_091950.1, on the reverse strand, counting down.
GCAAGGACTCTGCAATGGTTATAAACACGAGTCGGATGCCAACCGCCTGAATTTTAATCACCTTTTCCATGGTAATAAGTGTGGAAAACTTGTCGTGACCTTTTTTTCAGCACCATTATAACTTCTACCGGTCATTAAATGAACTGTTGTAAGTGGAGGACTACCTGTGACATAGTTGTTAAGTGAATCACTACAGTTGTTAAGTCAGACCGTTGTGAAGTGAATCTGTTTGCCAAAGGAGAATCCCGTGATCCCGGGAGACTGTAACCGTCGTAAGTACAAGTATGAGCTGAGGTGGCGCAGTGGGTAGAGTGCAGTACTGCAGGCCACTAAAGCTGACTGCTAGATCTGCAGGTCAGTGGTTCAAATCTCATCACCGACTCCAGGTTGACTCAGCCTTCCATCCTTCCGAGGTGGGTCAATTGAGGACCCAGATACTGTGACTCTGTTAAAAAGTGCTATTGCTAATAAATTGTAAGCCGCCCGGACTCTAAGGAGAAGGGCTGCATAAAAAAAAATCGAATAAATAAATAACTTTTGACTTTTCCGACTTTTGACCATGTGGCTGCTACAACGGTCATTGTGTGAAAAACGGTCTGGAGGAACTTTGTTCCTTGCCGTTGTAACTCTAAATGGTCACTAAAGGAATTGTCGTGAGCCAAGGAGCAGCCGCCCCCCCTGCACCCCTCCCAGAGACTCACCTGGCGATTTCGCACTTGCTGACGTCCAGCCCGCGTTTGGGCATGAAGCCCATCCCCCGCTGAGGTTCCTTGCTGCTGTAGGTGCTCAGGTAGTGGACGTAGGGCGCCTCCTCCGTGATCTCGAAGTAGCGGATGCTGCTATCCCCCTGTGCAAGCGGGAGAAGGAGGAGGAGGAGGGGTGGTGGTCCTCAGGCCGGCTCTCCCTCGCCCACCCACCCATCCAGCAAGGGGAAATATTTAGGTCCTCCCCGGCCAGCCAGCACATTTGGCAAAATGATGCAACCCCTCACACCCACCCACCCACCCCAGAAATCACCTCCCTAAACCTTTCTTTTCTTCTCTTCTCTTTTTTTCTCTCTTTCTTTCTCTCTCCCCCTTACTTTTCTCTCTCTTTCATCATCTACTTATCCATATCTTTCTATCTTTCTGTCTGTCTGTCGGTCTATCTATCCATATTCTTTCCTTCCTTCTTTTCTTTCTTTCTCACCCTTTTTCCTTCCTTCTTTTCTTTCTTTCTCTATCACATATCATATACCTATCCATATCTTTCTATCTATCTATATCTATCTGTCTGTCTATCTATCATCTACCTAGCCATATCTTTTCTTTCTTCCATTCTTTTTCTTTTTCTTTCTTTTTCTCTTTCTTTCTTTTACTCGTCTTCCTTCTTCTCATTTTCCTCCTATCCATCTTTCTCCCTCTTCTTTATTTTCTTTTGTTTTCCTTCCTTTCTCTTTTTCCCCTTCCTTTGTTTCATCTTCTTTCCACCCAATTTCCCCTTTTCTTTTTCTCTTTCCCTTTTTCTCATCTTCCTCCTTCCCACTTTCCTTTTGTCTTTCTTTCTCTTCCTTCCTTTTCTTTTTTATCTCCCTTGCTCTCATCTTCCTCCCACTTTTCTTTCCATTTGTCTTTATTTCCTTTTCATTCTTTATTTTTTCCTTCCTTTATTCCTCCCACCTTCTTTCCATCCACCTTCCTCTCCATTTTTCTTTTTCCTTTTTTCCCCTTGTCTTCCTTCTTCCCACCTTCCTCCTATCCATCTTCCTCCCTCTTTTGTTTCCTTTTCTGTTTTTCTTTCTTTTCCTTCTTTTTCCTTCCTCCTTCCTTCCCCCTTCCCCCTTCTTTCTTTTTCTTTCTTCTTTTCTCCTTTCCTTTTTTCCTTCCATCTTCCTCTCTCTTTCTCTTTTTCTTTCTCCTTCCTTCCTTTTTCCCTTCCACCTTCCTCCCTCTTCTTTCTTTTTCTTTCTTCCTTTTTTACTTCCACCTTCCTCTCTTCTTTTTTCTTCCTTCCTTCTCCCCCCCTTATTTTTATTACTCTCTCTCTCTCTCTCTCTTTCCCTCTCTTCCTCCCATCCTTCCCTCACTCACTCCCTCTCTCATTTCCTCATAAGGAACCTTTTCCTTTTTTCATTTCCTCCAAGAACAGGGTGGTACCCAATTCTTCCTCCCGCTCTTTTTATTCCCATCACAAACCCAGGCAGTGGGTCTAAGGTAGGAAAGGTCAGCGCTCACTTGGTTAGGACCTTTGATTTATCAACAGGTGGAGGTGGAGGGGAGCACACTATCCCTCCCTCTGTTTATCCCCAGAGTGGACCCTCTGCACCCCCCTCCCTGGGAGGAAATTACCTTCCTCCCCTATTTACCTACCTTTCCACACAGGTAGACTATGCTGGAATCAGGGTCGTAGAAGGGCAGGAGCACCCCATTGCTGGTGTCCATCTCCTGCAGGGCGATGGGCTCCTCAAAGTTCTTCTGCAAACGGCAGGGAAGGAGTCAGGAGGACCCCCCAACCCAGTCACTCCTGAAGGACCACCTCCTTGGGCTCTCCTGACCGAGGGTTCCCCCAGAGGGCATCTAGTCTGACCCTCCCCCTAATTCTCCCGCCTCTTAGCCACCATCGTACATTCTGACGGCCTCTCCCCACCACCATCACCCGAGCCGCAGTGCCCCCTATGGGTTACACTAGGGATGCCCAACCTTGGTTCACTTTTAAGATCTGTGGATTTAGAGCTGGGTGGTGCAGTGGTTAGAGTGCAGCCCTGCAGGCTCCTTCAGCTAACTGCTAGCTGTAATTCAGCGGTTCAAATCTCACCACCGGCTCCAGGTTGACCAAGCCTTCCGTCCTTCCAATGTGGGTCAAATGAGGACCCAGATTGTCGGGGGGCAAGAGGCTGAGTCTGTAAACCGCTTAGAGAGGGCTGGAAAAGCAGTATAAAGGGGTATACAAGTCTAAATGCTATTGCTATCTATCTATCTCTCTATCTCTCTCTCTCTCTCTCTCTCTCTCTCTCTCTTTCTCTCTGTCTGTCTCTCTCGCTCTCTATCTATCTATCTATCTATCTATCTATCTATCTATCTATCTATCTATCTATCTATCTATCTATCTATCTCTATCATCCAAGAGCACCAAGAGCCTCGGTGTTGCAGTGGTTAGAGGTTCAGCAGTTCAAATCTCACCACTGCCTCAAGGTTGGACTCCATCCTTCCGAGGGGGGTCAAATGAGGACCCAGATTGTTGGGGGCAAGAGGCGGATTCTGTAAACTGCTTAAAGGAGGCTGTAAAAGCAAGGGGTCTATAAGTCTACATGCTATTGCTATAATGCTATTTCAACTCCCCAAAAAGGCTGGCTGGGAATTCTGGGAGTTGAAGTCCGCAAGTCTTAAAAGTGGCCAAGGTTGGAGAATCGTGGCCTGCACAGACTACAAAGTCCATTCCTAGTTCCACCACCTATTTCCACCATCCTCTTTCTGCAGCCCCTGCCTGGGAACACAGCACAACCCCATGCACCCTCCCATTCCCCCCGCCCCCCACCCCAAACTTCACAGCAATCGGACTCTGGGAACCAGGCATTGTCCGGGAATGGACCGAACAGTCAGAACTGGAAGTCCAGTGTCCTCAGAGCTTCAGCTTCCCAATTAAGGTTTTTGGCCCTGGGATCACCTGGTGGCCTTATATCCGAATGTTAACGGCTGAACCCTAGGAAGTCAAGGTGTGCCAAGTGTTGCCCTCTGCTGGACAATCAGAATCTTGGCAATAAATTTGATTTATTACTGACCTCTTAGGAATTGGGAGAGGTCAACAGTGGAGAGTCTAAGGGTAAAGTTTTGGGGGTTAGGTGATGATACTACAGAATCGGGAAGTGAGTTCCATGCATTAACTACTCGGTTACTAAAGTCGTATTTCCTGCAGTCAAGTTCGGTGAGGTTTACTTTAAGTTTGTATCTGTTGTGTGCTCTTGTGTTGTTGTGGTTGAAGCTGAAGTAGTCCTTGACAGGAAGGACGTTGTGGCAGATGGTTTTATGGGCTATGCTTATGTCGTGTTTAAGGCGACATAGTTCTAAGTTTTCTAAACCTAGGATTGTAAGACTAGTCGCGTAGGGGATTCTGTTGTGAGTGGAGGAGTGGAGGGCTCTTCTCGTAAAGTATCTCTAGACATTTTCTAGAGTGTTTATGTCCGAAATGCGGTGTGGGTTCCAGACCGATGAGCTGTATTCAAGGATTGGTCTGGTGAAAGTTTTGTATGCTCTGGTTAGTAGTGTGAGTTTACCGGAGCAGAAGCTACATAGGATTAGGTTAGCAACTCTTGAAGCCTTTTTGGCGATGTTGTGGCAATGTGTTTTGGACTTGGCGCATGTGGGAATGCCTTGCACATCTATCCACCCATAACATGGCCTGCTTGAACATGGCCCCATAATGCCCCAGGCCTTCATCCCAGAGACATGAGGGGAGGGGCCGGGCAGTCCAATGCCCGCGTTCCCAGAGGGGGAGGGATGAGGGGTCCACACCATGCAGCCCAACTACCGGGTCCCAGAGGCCCAGCTCCCGCTGGCTCATGCGGGTGAACCCCGTGGTGAAGATGTGTCCGTCGCGGGTAAAGACGGCGCGCATGGGCCTCATCCCTTCGTGGGCCGCCAACTTCTCCTGGCAGATGGGAAAGAGAGCGTTATGGGCCGGCTGGGGGTGCAGAGAAAGTGGCTGGCCACAGGGACGAGGAAGAGAAACGCCAAGGCACATATATACACTCTTACCAACCCAATTGAGGGCAACTAGGCCTCTTTTACAACCTGTGGACTTCAATTCCCAGAATTCCTGAGTCAGCCATGTTGGCTTGAAGTTGAAGTCAGCCATCTTGACTTCATGCCAGCTAGGGCAGGCAAACTTTGCTCTTCTGTAACTTGTGGACTTCAACTCCCAGAATTCCTGAGCCAATCATGCTAGCTTAGGAATTCTGGGAGTTGAAGTCCACGTGTCAAAGAAGACCAAAGTTTGCCAACCCCTTAGCTAGGGAATTCTGGGAGTTGAAGTCCACCCATCTAAAAAGCAAGCTGGGTGGGGGGTTATGCTGCTCCTCTTCTCCTCCTGTGGGGTCAAAGGTCAAGATATCCTTGCGTAACCGTCCCCCCATGCACCCTTTCCCAAAGACCCTTAGAACGTTAGTTGCCACTCCGGATGCTGGCCGGTCGTACCAGGTCCCAAAGGGCCAGCTGCCTCTCACTCATCTTGCTGAAGCCAGTGGTGAAGACGCGGCCGTCGGCCAGGAAGATGGCCCGGACGGGGCGTGCCCCCTCGTGGGGCTTGAGGATCTCCTGGGGGCAAGGGTTAGTGGGTTAGGTCACACAAACACGGCACCCACAAAGCATTAGTAGAAGGTTTCTCAAACACTCCGTCACTTTTAAAATGGGTGGACTTCAACTCCCAGAATTCCCCAGCCACCATGACTGGCTGGAGAATTCTGGGAGTTGAAGTCCACCCCTCTTAAAGCATCCTGGCTGGGGAATTCTGGGAATGGAAGTCCATTCATATTAAAGCACACTGGCTGGGGGATTATGGGAGTAGAAGTCCACTCATCTTATTTTATATTTATTTATTTTATTTATATATACAGTGATACCTCGTCTTACTAACGCCTCGTCATACAAACTTTTCGAGATACAAACCTGGGGTTTAAGATTTTTTTGCCTCTTCTTACAAACTATTTTCACCTTACAAACGCACCGCTGCCGCTGGGATGCCCCGCTTCCGGACTTCCGTTGCCAGCGAAGCGCTAGTTTTTGTGATGCTGGGATTCCCCTGCTGGGATTCCCCTGCAGCATCGCAAAAACATAGAAGTCAGGAGGTGGGGTTTCCCATGGAGGAGAGCCTCAAGGGATTCCCAGCAGCGCAAAAATGGGCGCTTCGGCTGGCAAAAGGGGTGAATTTTGGGCTTGCACGCATTAATCGCTTTTCCATTGATTCCTATGGGAAACATTGTTTTCTCTTACAAACTTTTCACCTTAAGAACCTCGTCCCGGAACCAATTAAGTTTGTAAGACAAGGTATCACTGTATTTGTCAAACAATTATAAGATGGTAATTTGTATAAACATAACATTAGAAAAAGTAATGATAAAAGACAATAGGAATTCTGGGAGTGGACGTCCACCCCTCTTAAAGCATCCTGGCTGGGGAATTATGGGAATTGAAGTCCATTCATATTAAAGCAGGCTGGGTTGGGGGATTATGGGAGTGGAAGTCCACTCATCTTATTTATTTATTTATTTTATTTATATATATTTGTCAAACAATTATAAGATGGTAATTTGTACAAACATAACATTAGAAAAAGTAATGATAAAAGATAATAGGAATTCTGGGAGTAGAAGTCCACCCCTCTTAAAGCATGCTGGGTGGGGGATTATGGGAATGGAAGTGCTCATTTCAACCACTCAGAAGCTGCCAAACCAAGGAGGAAAAAGCTCACATCTGCCCCACACGTACTGGGCGCAGGTCAGGCAATCCCACCCTCGTCCCCTCTTACTCACAGCCACCACCAGGTGCTGCCGCGGGTCGATGATGCGCAAATGTTTGTCCTTGCAGGTGGTGACGATCTGGCTCCCGTTGCGGTTCCAACACACGTTGTATATGACATCGGTGTGCAGGTCGTCCAGCGTGATCAGCGCCTCCCCCGTGCCCACGTTCCAAATGATGATGGCGTTGTCACCCCCTGACCCAGAGACACATAGACACATAGAAGATTGACGGCAGAAAAAAACCTCATGGTTCCTCTAGTCTGCCCTTATATTATTTCCTGTATTTTATCTTAGGATGGATCTATGTTTATCCCAGGCATGTTTCAATTCAGTGACTGTGGATTTGCCAACCACGTCTGCTGGAGGTTTGTTCCAAGCCTCTACTACTCTTTCAGTCAAATAATATTTTCTCATGTTACTTCTGATCTTTCCCCCAACTAACTTCAGATTGTGTCCCCTTGTTCTTGTGTTCACTCTCCAATTTAAAGCACTTCCCCCCTGAACCTTATTTAACCCTTCAACATATTTAAATGTTTTGATCATGCCCTTTCGTTGTGTCAGGACACATCGAAAGGACCCAGGCTGCCCGAACCCCCTCCCCATTACAGGCTATTCCTCCTCAGGATCGCAATCGAGCCCCCCAAATTATGCTGTTGAGACATTTCTTCTTGTGTGTTTTTGCCTCATTTTACGACTTTTCTTGCCACAGTCGGTAAGTGAATTCCATCAGCGGGTAAGTCATTAAGTGAATCAGAAGGTCGCAGAAGGGGATCACGTAACCCCAGGACACTGAGACCATCGCCATTGTAATTGGGTTAGATTTTTACCCCCAAAATCAAATAAGAAAGCGAGACAGGTTTACAGATAGTCCTTGACTTATGACCATAGTTTATTTATTTATTTGATTGTTTGTTAATATAACAACAACAACAACAACAACAACAACAACAACAGAGTTGGAAGGGACCTTGGGGGTCTTCTAGTCCAACCCCCTGCTTAGGCAGGAAACCCTACACTAATTCAGACAGATGGTTATCCAACATCTGCTAAAAACTTCCAGTGTTGCAGCATCCACAACCTCTAGTTGCAAACTGTTCCAGAGATCAACTGTTCTGACAGTCAGGAAATTTCTCCTTAGTTCTCAGTTGCTTCTCTCCTAGTTTAGTTTCCACCCATTGCTTCTTGTTCTACCCACAGGTGCTTTGGAGAATAGCTTGAGCCCCAAATCTTCTTTGTGGCAACCCCTGAGATATTGGAAGGCTGCTATCCTGTCTCCCCTGGTCCTTCTTTTCATTAAACTAGCCGTGCCCAGTTCCTGCAACTGTTCTTCATACATTTCAGCCTCCATTTATCCCCTAATCCTCTTTGTTGCTCTTCTCTGCACTCTTTCTAGAGTCTCCACATCCTTTTTGCATCGTGGCGACCAAAACTGAATGCCGGATTCTCAATGTGCAAGTTGAGAAACATGGGCTTAACCTGAGGAACTCCATCCCACTGGAAACTGCCAGGGTGGGTGGAGAGGCTCTTACCTGCGCTGAGTAAGACGTTGCGGGCCGTGGGGTGCCAAGTCAAGATGCCCACCCGCTTGGAATGCCCTTCCAGGGTCACCACCGGATCTGTCAGGTTTCGCAAGGGCAGGAAATCGGGAATTTGCCACACCTGGAGGGAGAGAAAACGGCCACTGTGCGAGTCCAGCAAGAACGTCCAGCATTTCTTGGCTGAAAGTTGTTGGTAGTTGTGAGAAGTAGTCCTCTACTTACGATCATAATTGAGCCCAAACTTTATGTTGCTAAGTGAGAAATCTGTTAAGTGAGCTTTGCCCTGTTTTACAACCTTTCTTGCCACCGTTGTTATTATTTATTATTATTACAGTACCTGTATTATTATTTATTAGATTTGTATGCCGCCCCTCTCTGTAGACTCAGGGCAGCTCACAACAATAACAAAGACAATGTAAAAACAAATCTAATAATTTAAAAAACACTAAAAACCCCATTATTAAAAGCAAACCAACACACAAACATACCATGTATAAACTGCATAGGCCCGGGGGAGATGTCTCAGTTCCCCCATGCCTGACGGCAGAGATGGGTCTTAAGAACTTTACGAAAGGCAAGGAGGGTGGGGGCAGTTCTGATCTCCAGGGGGAGCTGGTTCCAGAGGATCGGGGCCGCCACAGAGAAGGCTCTTCTCCTGGGTCCCGCCAAACGACATTGTTTAGTCGACGGGACCCGGAGAAGGCCAATTCTGTGGGACCTAACCGGTCACTGGGATTTGTGTGGCAGAAGGCGGGTCCCAGAGGTATTCTGGTCCAATGCCATGAAGGGCTTTATAGGTGTGAAAAATGGGCCGTAAGTCACTTTTTCCAGGGCACAGGCCTCACTGAAGCCTTTGAATTTCTGGTAGGCCCATTGGGCCATTTTTCGCCTTCCCCAGGCTTCAGGAGGCTTTCTTGAAACATGTGGATGGCGAAAAATGGTCCAACAGGCCTACCAGAAGTTCATTTCTGAACTTCCGGGAGGCCCGTTGAGTCTGTTTTTCACCATCCACAGGCTCTTTCCTGAAGCCTGGGGAGGGCAAAAACAGCCTACCCCCGCTGTCTGGAAGGCCAAAAATTATGTGTGCTGGAACTGACCTAGGGCAACACCTCACCTACCCCCAGACATGGCTCTTCGTGCCTTCTGTGGCATGCATGTCATAGGTTAGCCGTCACGGGCCTAAGTGGATCTCCCGTCCCCACCTCACCACAGCAGTAGGATTGTCCCTCACCACAGTAGGCCTACAAAGCAAAGGGAGCCTGATTAGGCCGTGTTGTGGTTAGCACTGGCCCAGCTCCTGCCCCAAGGACTGTGGATGTGGGGGAGACATCCACATGCTGCAGGCCTGTTTTGCCCCTGGTGGAATCTGATGATGAAGGCTCCTCTGACCAAGAAGACATGAGTGACAGGGAGAAGGAGAGTGGGGCAGACAGCTCAGAAGGAGATCAATTCTCTAGCTCCTCCTTGGATTCAGAACAAGAGTTAATGATACAGCCACGCATGCGGAGAGCGATGCATAGGCAACAAAAACTGAGAGATTATTATCAAAGAAAATGAGGTCACCTGTGGTTGGGTGGGGCTGTGGTCATTAGTGAGGCTGCCATAAAGAGCAGCCTGTGGGTTTGGCCATTGTGGAGGATTATCTGATCGTTGTGTTTCGTGACTGCTTTGCTGACTTTGACCTTTGTGTGCTGATTTTTCCCTGCTTTGAAACTAAACCAGAGCAAAGTGTGTTTCACTTGGTGAAAGAAGAAGGACTGTGAATTGCCTCACAGCTGCAAGCTAAGTATCACAGAACTGACAAGGGACTTGTACAAATTACCAGTTTGTTTGGAGACGAGGGCTCTTTGGTATACCAAAAGAGGACTTGGTTTAAGTGAATTTTCATTATAAAGGACGTTGTTTTGAATTTTCAAATGTGTGTGTGTCTGAAATTTGTACCTGTGAATTACTGGGAGAAGTCTTCCAGAGAGCCCAACAGAACAGGCCATTGTACTGTTTTTCACACTTTGGAGGCTCCAGGAAAGCTTCTTGAAGCCCTGGAGTGCGAATAACGGCACAACAGGCAAACCGGAAGATTAAATAAACAGACTTCCAGTTTCCCTGTTGTGCTGTTTTTCACACTCTGTGCCTTCTGGAAGCTTCCCTGAAGGATTCGGAGTGCAAAAAAACAGCAAAACGGGCAAACTGGAAGTCCGTTTGGCTGTTTTTTCACTGTCTCAGGCTTCAGTGAGGCCTATGCGCAGAAGCGGGGAGGGGGGGATTTTGTGCATGTACTGGGGGTAGCGGGGTGTGTGCGCATACGTGGGGGGGAGGAATGGGGGGAGCACATGCATGCGTGCTAGCACATGTATACACACAACCTTTGGCACACGAACCAGAAAAGGTTTGCCCTCATTGGCCTAAGGCCTCATTAGGCCCTAAACGAAACATAGAAACATAGAAGTGTGACGGCAGAAAAAGACCTCATGGTCCATCTAGTCTGCCCTTATACTATTTTCTGTATTTTATCTTAGGATGGATCTATGTTTATCCCAGGCATTTTTCAATTCAGTTACTGTGGATTTACCAACCACGTCTGCTGGAAGTTTGTTCCAAGGATCTACTACTCTTTCAGTGAAATAATATTTTCTCGTGTTGTTTTTGATCTTTCCCCCAACTAACTTCAGATTGTGGCCCCTTCTTCTTGTGTTCACTTTCCTATTAAAAACACTTCCCTCCAGGACCTTATTTAACCCTTTAACATATTTAAATGTTTCGATCATGTCCCCCCCTTTTCCTTCTGTCCTCCAGACTATACAGATTGAGTCCATGAAGTCTTTCCTGATACGTTTTATGCTTAAGACCTTCCACCATTCTTGTAGCCCGTCTTTGGACCCGTTCAATTTTGTCAATATCTTTTTGTAGGTGAGGTCTCCAGAACTGGACACAGTATTATTCCAAATGGGGTCTCCCCAGCGCTCTATATAGCGGGATCATAATCTCCCTCTTCCTACTTGTTATACCTCTAGCTATGCAGCCAAGCATCCTACTTGCTTTTCCTACCACACTGCTCACCCATTTTGAGACTGTCAGAAATCACGACCCCTAAATCCTTCTCTTCTGAAGTTTTTGCTAACACAGAACTGCCAATGCAATATCAGATTGAGGATTCCTTTTCCCCAAGTGCATTATTTTACATTTGGAAACATTAAACTGCAGTTTCCATCATCACAGCTTCGGCCTGTTATGCCAGGTAAATCCATCCCGACTCATCGCGTGAAGGACAGGACCACGTCAACTGAGGCGAAACAGGAGGCCCAGCCTATTTCCACAGGGGTGGAGGAGACGCAGCATGGCCTGCTCAGGGGTTTCTGTCCCAGGCCCAGTTTAGGAAAACGGGTAAAACGGGCAGAGGCAGGAGAGTGGCGCTTCTAAATCCGCCAGCTGTCCGCAGGTTCCCTAGCTGGGATTTGAACACACTCCTTACACTTTTAAAACGCTGTAAACAAAATTGCTTTGATTTTGAACCCTGTAGATATAATTCATTCCTTTTCCTGTCTAATCATACAAGATTGGGATAAATAAATAAAATACGCGGGCAAAGCCGAGTGATCAGCTAGTAAAATATACAATGGAATAAAATAAAACTATAAAATGAAGTGGAACAAAATATAATATAAAATGAAATGAAATAAATTTGAAAATATAATAAAAAATAGAAATAGGATGGATTACATAGAATAGAATCCAATAAGACATGGTGTAGAGCAGGGGTCCCCAACCACTGGGCCGCGGACCAGTACCGGGCCACGGGGCATGTTGCACCGGTCCGCAGAGTCAGCAGCTGCCGGCCCTCCTGCCGCCGCCCCCTCCCTCCAGCGCTTCGCCTCCCGCCAGGCAAGAGGCCTTGGGAAGCAGGTTCTGCCAGCCACAGGGTGATGGATGGGACAGAGGGGCGGGAAGGACCGGGAGGTTCAAGCCTCTTTTGGCTTCTGCTGCGGCACGCCTTTGTGTTTTTGGCTGGGGGGGGAGGCAGGAGGGCCGGCCTGACCCCCTCCCTCCAGCGCTTCACCTCTTGCCGGGCAAGAGGGCTTGGGCCGCAGGTTCTGCCGGCCACAGGGCAATGGCGGGAAAGAGGGGCGGGGAGGACCAGCACCCCCATGCTTAATCCCGCCCCCAACCACACCCCTTTCCACCCCCACTGGGCCATAGAAAAATTGTCTTGCTGAAACTGGTCCCTGGTGGAAAAAACGTTGGGGATCACTGGTGTAGAGTAAAGTAAAAGTAAAGCAGGAGTAAAATTAAAGTAAAGTAAAAATAAAGTAAATGTAAAATAAAAGTAAAGTAAAAGTAAGGTAAAATAAAATAAAAATATAATAATAATAATAATAATTAATAATAATAATAATTAATACAAATAATACAAATAATACAAATAATACAAATAATACAAATAATACAAATAATACAAATAATACAAATAATACAAATAATACAAATAATACAAATAATACAAATAATACAAATAATACAAATAAATCAATGCCTTTTTTATGATTCAAAATGTAATGTAAAGGCAATAAGTAATTTCAACACCTTGAATTAGTCTTCCTGAAGGCCAACAGTGAAATGATCAGCCCTCTTTCCTGAGGCAGGGAGTTCCAAAGCTGAAGGAATCCTTTCCTGCTCTCTTAAGCCAGACCCTCTATTACAAATAGGATGCTCATACCGGCCTCATTCCCCCCCAACATTTCTGACAGATTTCTCTCCCCCCAACTGCACACAGCACTGCCCCCCCCCAAGGTGTTGGCCACACCCAGAAGGTTTGGCTCCACCCCATTTTCTTCTGTTAATATGCCACAGAAGTATCAATGTGAGACTGCCACGCCTACTGCTCTCCGAGAATGGTCCGTGTGACCTTGGGAACGTGGCCACTCTTTGCTTTTCCCTTTCTCTACAACCCTGGAATCACCTGGGTGGTAGCGCTGTAACCCTCCACTCCACCTGATCCTGCTTAGCTCATCCAGAGTTCTCACCCTGAGGCCATCAGCCTCACAATGCAGATAAAAAAAGAAATGTTATCAGTCGATGTTTCAATTATTTTTCATCTTTTCTTCACACCTGGAGTTGTGAAACAGACCTGAACCTTTGCCTGTTGCTCCTATTCTCTTCTACCACAAGGAAAAACACCCATTGCTTAATCTTAAAATAGATAGATAGATAGATAGATAGATAGATAGATAGATAGATAGATAGACAGATCTCGCTGGAGTCGGGCTACAAGAATGGTGGAAGGTCTTAAGCATAAAATGTATCAGGAAAGACTGAATGAACTCCATCTGTATAGTCTGGAGCAGTGTTTTTCAACCGGTGTGCCGCGGCACATTAGTGTGCTGCGAGACATGGTCAGGTGAGCCGCGAGGCGGCTCCTGCAAGTGGGAGCTCCAGGGCTGAGGCTTCAGCCCTGGAGCTCCCACTTGCAGAAGCCGCCCCCTGGCTATTGCCCACTGCTGCCGCTGCTATTGGCACCCTCCCGCGGGAGACCGGCAAAGGTTGTTTTGAAAGTCGGCCCCTTCGCCGCTAATAGTGGCAGCGGGGGGTGGCGGGCAATAGCCTGGGGGAGGGGCGGCTTCTGCAAGTGGGAGCTCCAGGGCTGAGGCTTCCACTTGTGGCTGTCCCTGCCCGCCCGATCCGTCATTCTCTCCGGCTTTCTTGGGGCGCGGCTCCTCCCACAGCGGTGGCTGCAGCGGCGCTGGCAATCCGGCCGCTAGCCGCTCCGAGCGCTGTGGGAACGTCCACCCCTCTCACAGTCCCGTCCCGGCCTGTCAGTAAAGGGGCTGCTTCCCATCCCCCTGCCAGATTGCTCAGAACATTCAAACTAAGGAAAACCTTTGCCGGCCTCCACAGAGAAGAAAGGAAGAGAGAGAACGAGAGAGAGAGAGAGCAACAGAGAGAGAGAGAGAACAAGAGAGAGAAAGCATGAGAGAGAGAGAGAAAGAACAAGAGAGAGAGAAAGAAAATGAGAGAGAAAAAGAGAGAGAACAAGAGAGAGAGAAAGAAAATAAGAGAGAACGAGAGAGCAACAGAGAGAGAGAGAAAATAAGAGAGAGAGAGAGCAACAGAGAGAGAGAGAGAACAAGAGAGAGAAAGCATGAGAGAGAGAGAAAGAACAAGAGAGAAAGCATGAGAGAGAGAGAAAGAAAATAAGAGAACAAGAGAGAGCAACAGAGAGAGAGAGAAAGAACAAGAGAGAGAAAGCATGAGTGAGTGAGAGAGAAAGAACAAGAGAGAGAGAGAGAGAAAATAAGAGAGAGAACAAGAGAGAGTGAGAAAGAAAATAAGAGAACAAGAGAACAACAGAGAGAGAGAGAAAGAACAAGAGAGAGAAAGCATGAGAGAGAGAGAAAGAAAATAAGAGAGAGAACGAGAGAGAAAAAGAGAGAAAAAACAAGAGAGAGAAAGCATGAGAGAGAGAAAGAACAAGAGAGAGAGAGAGAGAAAGAAAATAAGAGAGAGAACGAGAGAGAGAGAAGGAAAGCAAGAGAGAAAAAGAGAGATAGCAAGAGAGAGAGAAAGCAAGAGAGACAGATAGGGAGAGGAAAGGAGAGAGAGAAATGAGAACAAAAAGGGGAGAAAAAAGGAGAAATGATAAAATGATTGAGGCAGAGAATGAGAGGAGAGAGAAACAAAAGAGAGAGAGAGAGAGGTAATTCTTGAAGCATATGGTAAAAAGCACCCAAATAATAAGAACCCCCCCCCCCAGCCCACACCTGTTTTTGAAAAGAATAAAAGAGAAAAAAAACCCAGCCCTCAACTGGTTTCAGAAATGGTTCGAGTGTGTATACACACACACGCATAAGGGGGGGGGGAGAGAGACAGGGATGGAAAAAGAGGAGAAGTGAGAGGGAGAAGGAATGAGGGAAAAAGGGAAGAAGAGAGAGAAATGAGAAACATGAGAGAGAAAAGGGGGAAAGACAGGAGAAGTACCCAGAAATGAGAGAGTGGTATAAATTTGACGAGGGATGATTGATGATTGACTGCATTTATAAGGGGATGTTACATGGGATTGTATATATGAGGGGGTTATTTATGTATGTATGTATGTATGTATGTATGTATGTATGTATGTATGTATGTATGTATGTATTAGATTTGTGTCATTTTGGTTGGTGGTGTGCCCCAGGATTTTGTAAATGTAAAAAATGTGCCGCGGCTCAAAAAAGGTTGAAAATCACTGGTCTGGAGGACAGAAGGAAAAGGGGGGGACATGATCAAAACATTTAAAGGGTTAAATAAGGTTCAGGAGGGAAGTGTTTTTAATAGGAAAGTGAACACAAGAACAAGGGGACACAATCTGAAGTTAGTTGGGGGAAAGATCAGAAGCAACGTGAGAAAATATTATTTGACTGAAAGAGTAGTAGATCCTTGGAACAAACTTCCAGCAGATGTGGTTGGTAAATCCACAGGAACTGAATGTAAACATGCCTGGGATAAACATAGATCCATCCTAAGATAAAATACAGGAAATAGTATAAGGGCAGACTAGATGGACCAGGAGGTCTTTTTCTGCCATCAGACTTCTATGTTTCTATGTTTCTATGGAGACTTGAACTCAGATTTCAGAGAGTCCAGACAGCCCTTGGATATCTCCAACCTGGCGCCTGTCACATCCATTGGGAATTCAAGGTTTTGACACCTACCGGTAGTACATCAAACAGTGAGCTAAGCTGCCTTTTGAGAACGAACTGGGGTTTGAAGCAGATATACAAGTTTCTCTGGGCTTCACACCATGATCAACTCCTCCCCTCTTAAAGCATTCAGGCTGGGGGGTTCTGAGAGTGGAATTCCAGCCCTCTTAAAGCATTGCTGGCTGGGGAATTCTGGGAGTGGAAGTCCTCCTTTCTTAAAGCATTTCCAAGGCTAAGAAACATCCCCTGCCTGAGACAACCGTGTCCTTAGGAAAGTTCAAATCTCACGTCGAAACCTTTTTCATGCATCCGTCAACAGTTACGCTGGTAGCACCACTGAATCCAAGGCAGGCTGGGGCAGCTTTGAAACCGCCACCGTTGCTGTTGCCAGCAGAGGCACTGATCCATTACACCCAAAATGTTTGCTCTTTGCAAAAGCTGGCTTGTGTGTGTGTGGGGGGGGGGGGGAATGCACCAGTGTGTGTGTGTTTTTTGTCTCTGTGTGTGTTTATTTATTTATTTATTTATTCATTTAATTTATTTGTTTTGTCACATACGTATTTGTGGTATACAAAGATATTTATATACATGATACTAGTAAAAGAGAAACATTAGGACAGGGGACGGAAGGCACACTGGCACACTTATGCACGCCCCTTACTGACCTCTTAGGAATCGGGAGAGGTCAATGGTGGACAGTCTAAGGGTAAAGTTTTGGGTGTAAGTGGATGATGCTACAGAGTCTGGTAGTGAGTTCCAGGCATCAACTACTCGGTTACTAAAGTCGCATTTTCTGCAGTCGAGTTTAGAGAGGTTTACTTTGAGTTTGCATCTGTTGTGTGCTTGTGTGTTGTTGTGGTTGGAGCTGAAGTAGTCATTGACAGGGAGAACATTGTAGCAGATGGTTTTATGGGCTGTATTTAAGTCGTGTTTAAGGCGACCTAGTTCTAAGCTTTCTAAACCTAGGATTGTGAGTCTAGTTGTGTAGGTATGCTGCTGCGGGTGGAGGAGTGTGTGTTTGTGTGTGTGTGTATTGTTAATGGCGAGTATTCTGAGCAGAGACAGGTTACAAGCAGTGTGCCACAAGGGTCTGTTCTGGGTCCTATTCTTTTTAATATGTTTGTGAGTGATATAGGGGAAGGTTTGGTAGGGAAGGTTTGCCTATTTGCCGATGACTCTAAAATGTGCAATAGGGTGGATATTCCTGGAGGGGTCTGTAATATGGTAAATGATTTAGCTTTACTAGATAAATGGTCAAAGCAATGGAAACTGCAGTTTAATGTTTCCAAATGTAAAATAATGCACTTGGGGAAAAGGAATCCTCAATCTGAGTATTGCATTGGCAGTTCTGTGTTAGCAAAAACTTCAGAAGAAAAGGATTTAGGGGTAGTGATTTCTGACAGTCTCAAAATGGGTGAGCAGTGTGGTCGGGCAGTAGGAAAAGCAAGTAGGATGCTTGGCTGCATAGCTGGAGGTATAACAAGCAGGAAGAGGGAGATTGTGATCCCCTTATATAGAGCGCTGGTGAGACCACATTTGGAATACAGTACTGTGTTCAGTTCTGGAGACCTCACCTACAAAAAGATATTGACAAAATTGAACGGGTCCAAAGACGGGCTACAAGGATGGTGGAAGGTCTTAAGCATAAAACGTATCAGGAAAGACTTAATGAACTCAATCTGTATAGTCTGGAGGACAGAAGGAAAAGGGGGGACATGATCGAAACATTTAAATATGTTAAAGGGTTAAATAAGGTTCAGGAGGGAAGTGTTTTTAATAGGAAAGTGAACACAAGAACAAGGGGACACAATCTGAAGTTAGTTGGGGGAAAGATCAAAAGCAACGTGAGAAAATATTATTTCACTGAAAGAGTAGTAGATCCTTGGAACAAACTTCCAGCAGACGTGGTAGATAAATCCACAGTAACTGAATTGAAACCTGCCTGGGATAAACATACCGTATATCCATTGTAAGATAAAATACAGGAAATAGTATAAGGGCAGAATAGATGGACCATGAGGTCTTTTTCTGCCGTCAGTCTTCTATGTTTCTATGTTTCTATGTGTACGTACGTTGAGCTGCTCATCCCTTCCTCCTCCTGGCCTCCTGCACGGAAAGCTCTATTCTTAGGTGCTGAGTCCTGGCTGTTATTTTTAGCCCAAAAATGCTGCTTCATGCCCATGGAAAAGGTGCCAGCTCCCAGCCTGGGGTTCCAAAGCCCCCCCCCCCTCCAGCCGGCCCTCGGACAGCCGAGCAAATCGTCCCTTGTCTTTTTGTGCCAATGGAGTTAAAGGGGTAGCTGATCGGACGCCCTGGGCCCTCTGCAATGGGCATTTTGCCCCCTCCGGATTCTGCTGACTAACTGCTTTTGATTTTTTTTTTCCCGGGCTGCTCCTGGGGAGCTTGGAAAAAATCCCAGGGCTCTCGTTCAGCTTGGGGAAAGGTGGCTGGCTCAGCAATTTTGGGGATCTCCCGGGAGGGGGGAGGAGGAAAAACTGCTGGTTTTCCCCCCCCAAAAAAAGTCCTGCAGCTGCAAATGCTTGGTTTGCCCAGCCGAGAAATGAGGGAGAGGTTGGTGCAGTGCAGAGGGTGGATTGGCAAAATAGGAACAGGGACAGGATTAAGAATAGAGTTAATAGAATTTAGACTAGACTAGACTAGAGAATAATGGGATGGGATGAAGAATAGGATGGATTGGATTGGATTGGATTGGATTGGAATGGAATGGAATGGAATAGAATAGAATAGACTAGAATAAAGGCTGGATTAGATTGGACTAGAGTAGAGTAGAGTAGAATAGAACAGAAGAAGGAATAGAATAGAACGGAATGGAATAAGGAATAGAAACACAGAAGATTGACGGCAGAAAAAGACCTCGCAGTCCATCTAGTCTGCCCTTATACTATTTCTTGTATTTTATCTTAAGATCGATCTATGTTTATCCCAGGCATGTTTAGATTCAGTTCCTGTGGATTGACCAACCACATCTGCTGGAAGTTTGTTCCAAGGATCTACTGCTCTTTCTGTAAAATAATATTTTCTCATGTTGCTTCTAATCTTTCCCCCAACTAACCTCAGATTGTGCCCCCTTGTTCTCGTGTTCACTTTCCTATTGAAAACACTTCCCTCCTGGACCTTATTTAACCCTTTCACATCTTTAAATGTTTCGATCATGTCCCCCCCTTTCCCTTCTGTCCTCCAGACTATACAGATGGAGTTCATTAAGTCTTACCTGATACATTTTATGCTTAAGACCTTCCACCATTCTTGTAGCCCGTTCAATTTTATCAATATCTTTTTGTAGGTGAGGTCTCCAGAACTGAACACAGTATTCCAAATGTGGTCTCACCAGCGCTCTATATAAGGGGATCACAATCTCCCTCTTCCTGCTTGTTATACCTCTAGCTATGCAGCCAAGCATCCTACTTGCTTTCCCTACAGTCTGACTGTACTGTTCACCCATTTTGAGACTGTCAGAAATCACGATCCCTAAATCCTTCTCTTCTGAAGTTTTTGCTAGCACAGAACTGCCAATACAATACTCAGATGGAGGATTCCTTTTGCCCAATGTATTATTTTACATTTGGAAACATTAAACTGCAGTTTCCATTGCTTTGACCACTTATCTAGTAAAGCTAAATCATTTGCCATATTACAGACGTTTCCAGGAATATCAACCCTATTGCACACTTTAGAGTCATCGGCAAATAGGCAAACCTTCCCTACCAAACCTCCCCCTAGAATGGACTAAGGAATGGAATGGAAAGGAATGGAACAGAGCAGAATAAGGAAAGGACTGGATTAGACAGGACTGGACTAGACTAGACTAGAGTAAAACAAGGAATAGAATAGAACAGAACGGACCGGAACGGAATAAGGAAAGGACTGGACTGGACTAGATTAGAACAGAACATAACTAGAATAAGAATTGGAATTAGAATAACATTTCAAAATAGAATGGAATGGAATAGGAATAGAGGACGGGATGGGATAGAAGAGGAGAAGTGAGAACAACTTGAATTCTGGGAATTGAAGTCCACTCATCCTCAACCTCCAATGCCTTCAAGACCGACATACACACAATTCAAGGGACGTGGCACCTGCAAAGTGGCTCGTTGTGTGAATGGCCTAATTTCCTTGCTTCCTACAGCCCCCTCCTCATGAATAAGACCCCCAATGCAGAACAAAAGAGCTTCCAACTGCCACAAACATTTGAAATTGAATCCAACTGCTCCCAAGTAAGGGTCCAAAAAGTCCCTGCCTCCAATTCAAAGCCCTATTTTGACCAAAGACGCCAAACTCTGTCCCCAACCTACCATCCTTCTCATAATAAGGCTTTCAGTTTCCCATAATACAAATCTAATAAATACAAATACAAATAAAAATAAGCCCTGAAAAAGTCATTAAACCAGCAAAATTCAAACTTATGACCACTGTCCCACCCCCGGCAATTACTTGATTGCAATTTGGGTGCTCCTGTTTAATGACTGGTTGTAGAATCCTGGGGTCACAATTTTTGCATCTCTCCCCTCCCCATTTCTGGCAAAATATGGCCCAAAAAATAATAATAATTGCCACGAGTTAATCTGGATTCGCATTTACAACCAGGTAACTCAACCTTCGACTGCATGACTTGGACTATAGTTTGACTTACATTTATAGGAAAATAGCATTATAACATTTAGACTTATGTACCGCTTCCTAATGCTTTTCCAGCCCTCTCTAAGCGGTTTACAGAATCAGCCTCTTGCCCCCAACAATCTGGGTCCTCATTTGACCCACCTGGGAGGGAAGGAAGGGAGGGAGGAATAGCAATAGCATTTAGACTTGTATACCACTTCCTAGTGGTTTTACAGCCCCCTCTAAGCTGTTTACAGAATCAGTCTATTTGCTCCCAACAATCTGGGTCCTCATTTGACCCACCTTGGAAGGATGGAAGGCTGAGTCAACCTTGAGCTGGTGGTGAGATCTGAACTGCTGACCTGGTGGTTAGCTGAAGGAACCTGCAGTGTTGTACCCTAACCACTGGGCCATCCCAGCTCTTTCCTTCGTTCCTTCGTTCCTTCCTTCCTTCTCTATGTCTTTGTCTCTGTGTCTCTCTTTTTCTTTCTTTCTTTCTTTCTTCCTCCCTCCCTCCCTCCCTTCTCTGTGTCTTTGTCTCTGTGTCTTTTTCTTTCTTTCTTTCTTTCTTTCTTTCTTTCTTTCTTTCTTTCTTTCTTTCTTTCTTTCATAGAAACGTAGAAACATAGATGATTTACCGCAGAAAAAAACCTCCTGATCCATCTAGTTTGCCGTTATACAATTCCCTATGTTTTATCTCAGGATGGATCTATATTTATCCCAGGCATGTTTACATTCAGTTCCTGTGGATTTACCAACCACATCTGCTGGAAGTTTGTTTCTAGCAATAGCATTTATTTTTATTATTTATTTATTTATTTATTAGATTTGTATGCCGCCCCTCTCCGTAGACTTGGGGTGGCTCACAACAGCAATAGAACAATTTAGACGAGGTTTACAGAATCCGCCTCTGGCCCCCAACAATCTGGGTCTTCATTTGACCCCCCTTGGAAGGATGGAAGGCTGAGTTAACCTGAGCCGGTGGTGAGATTTGAACTGCTGAACTACATCTAGCAGTTGCCTGAAGGAGCCTGCAGGGCTACACTCTAACCACTGGGCCACCCAGCTCTAAAAAACAGGTGTCAAAAGTGGGGTCTGTTCCCACGATGACTCAACTTATGACAAAGACGACTAAACATAGAAATCGTGGTCTTAAGTCAAGGACGCCCCGCTTGCAAAACGTCTGAAGGGCTGTGACTTTCCTACCATGATGGTGGTGTCGTCCGATGCGCTGGCGATGACGTTGTCGTTGTGGGGGCACCAGTCGATATCCAGCACCGGGGCCGTATGGCCGGTCACCAGAGGAACGTTCTTGTCCACACGGCCCATCTGCCAACAGAAACAGAGAACAGGGGCATCATATTCATGGGTTAAATTTACATGCCGCCCATTTATGTAGTTTTGTGTATGATATGACTGTGTGTATGTATTTTATATATTGGGGTCTTTTCTTTTTAGACTTTTTAATGTTAAATTGTTATTTTAGATTTTAATTATTAGATTTGTTACCATTTATTGTTTTTATCACTGTTGTGAGCTGCCCCGAGTCTTGGGAGCGGGGCGGCATACAAATTTATTATTTATTTATTTATTTATTACTTAGATTTGTATGCCGCCCCTCTCCGAAGACTCGGGGCGGCTCACAACATGTAGAAACAAATCATAAGTAAACAGACAAATTTAGAAATATTTAAATATTTAAAAAACCCCATATGCTAACAGACGCACACACAGACATACCATGCATAAATTAAACATGCCCAGGGGGAGATGTTTCAGTTCCCCCATGCCTGACGGCAGAGGTGGGTTTTAAGGAGTTTACGGAAGGCAGGAAGAGTAGGGGCAGTCCTAATCTCCGGGGGGAGTTGGTTCCAGAGGGCCGGTGCCGCCACAAATCTAATTAACAACAATAATAATAATAATAATAATAATAATAATAATAATAATAATAATAATCTCATGCTCCAGGGGGAAGTTTAGCCTGGAGGTGGTGTGTTCTAGTCCTGTTTTTTGGCATGAAAGCCAGCTGGGTTACACCAGACCAGGGGTCCCCAAACTTGACAACTTGAAGACTTGTGGACTTCAACTCCCAGAATTCTCCAGCCAGCTACTTGAAGTCAACAAGTCTTCAAGTTGCCAAGTTTGAAGACCTCTGCACTAGACCAATCACCAGGAGGCTGTGAGTTCTAGTCCTGTCTTAGGCATGAAAGTACTACAGGCCAGTTAGCTTGACATCAGTTATAGTTAAAATGATGGAGACTCTACTCAAAAAGAGGATAAATCAGCACCTAAAAACAATAACCTATTGGACCCAAATCAGCATGGCTTTACTGGAGGCAAATCATGTCAGACTAATCTCATTGATTTCTTTGACTATGTCACAAAGGTGTTGGATCAAGGTGGTGTCGTGGATATTGCCTACCTGGACCAGCAAAGCCTTTGATACGGTTCCACATAAAGAGCTGATAGATAAATTAGTGAAGATTGGACTTAATCCCTGGATAGTTCAGTGGATTTCAAGCTGGCTGAAGCATAGACATCAGAGAGTTATTGTTAATGGCGAGTATTCTGAGCAGAGACAGGTTACAAGCGGTGTGCCACAAGGGTCTGTTCTGGGTCCTATTCTTTTTAATATGTTTGTGAGTGACATAGGAGAAGGTTTGGTAAGGAAGGTTTGCCTATTTGCCGATGACTCTAAAGTGTGCAATAGGGTTGATATTCCTGGAGGCGTCTATAATATGGTAAATGATTTAGCTTTACTAGATAAATGGTCAAAGCAATGGAAACTGCAGTTTAATGTTTCCAAATGTAAAATAATGCACTTGGGGAAAAGGAATCCTCAATCTGAGTATTGCATTGGCAGTTCTGTGTTAGCAAAAACTTCAGAAGAGAAGGATTTAGGGTGAGTGATTTCTGACAGTCTCAAAATGGGTGAGCAGTGCAGTCAGGCATCCTAAGATAAAATACAGGAAATAGTATAAGGGCAGACTAGATGGATCATGAGGTCTTTTTCTGCCATCAGTCTTCTATGTTTCTATGAAAGCCAGCTGGGTGACTTTGGACCAATCACCAGGAGGCTGTGAGTTCTAGTTCCACCTTAGGCATGAAAAACAGGGGTGTGACTTTGGATCAATCACCAGGAGATGGTGAGTTCTAGTCCTGCCTTATACGTGAAAGTCAAGTCATAATGTAACACAGTGAGAAATAGATAAAATGATAAATGAGTTGGGAATACTTTATTAAATGTTTTTAGGAAAAAGAAATCTATACTTGATAATTGAATTCTATATTTCCATTAAGAACGGAATAATGGTTTGTTAAATTGATGGTGTTGATATGTAATGATAGAAATTAAGTAGATTTAATAGAAACATAGAAGATTGACGGCAGAAAAAGACCTCCTGGTCCATCTCGTCTACCCTTATACTATTTCCTGTATATTTTAACTTAGGATGGATTTATGTTTATCCCAGGCATGTTTAAATTCAGATACTGTGGGTTGACCAACCACATCTGCTGGAAGTTTGTTCCAAGCATCTTCTCCTCTTTCAGTCAAATAATATTTTCTCACGTTGCTTCTGATCTTTCCCCCAACTAACCTCAGATTGTGCCTCGTTCTTGTGTTCACTTTCCTATGAGAAACACTTCCCTCCTAACCTTACTCAACCCTTTAACCTATTTAAATGTTGCAGTCATGTCCCCCCTTTTCCTTCTGTCCACCAGACCAGACAGATGGAGTTCATGAAGTCTTTCCCGATACGTTTTATGCTTAAGACCTTCCACCATTCTTGTAGCCCGTCTTTGGATCCGTTCAATTTTATCAATCTCGTTTTGTAGAACTGGACACAGTCTTCCAAATGTGGTCTCACCAGCGCTCTCTATACAGCGGGATCACAATCTCCCTCTTCCTGCTTGTTATACCTCTAGATATGCAGCCAAGCATTCTACTTGCTTTCCCTACCGTCTGACCGTACTATTTCCTCATTTGGAGACTGTCAGAAATCAAGACCCCTAAATCCTTCTCTTCTGAAGTTTTTGCTAACACAGAACTGACAATACAATACAGGATTGTAGGTTTGATTGTAGGTTGATTGGCAGGAAGGTGAGAGGGACATCCCCACTGTCAATGCCTGATTGGTCGGATTGTAAAAATAGGTTCCAAGGCGCCAGAATAGAAGCTTTAGTTCCTAACACCAGGAGAAATTTGTCTTTTCCCATGGCCTTAGGCGACCCCTATGAAGAGGTCATTTGACCCCCAAAGGGGTCCCGGCCCCCAGGTTGAGTACCACTGGTCTATGGGGAACTCCCTGACTTTGTGGTCCAGTCAAGGTTTGTTTGTTTGTTTGTTTGTTTGTTTGTTTGTTTGTTTGTTTATTTAGTTAGTTAGTTAGTCCAATACATAATGAAGGTTAATGAGATTAACTGTTCTGTCGGGCTCTCTGGTAGACTCCTTCCAAAAATTCACAGGTACAAAGTTCAGACACACAAATGTTTG
Organism: Erythrolamprus reginae; assembly: GCF_031021105.1. NCBI lineage: Eukaryota > Metazoa > Chordata > Lepidosauria > Squamata > Dipsadidae > Erythrolamprus > Erythrolamprus reginae. The sequence goes on along the minus strand of NC_091950.1, from coordinate 423,971,031 downwards.
AAAATTCAAAACAATGTTCTTTATAATGAAAATTCACTTAATCCAAGCCCTCTTTTGGGATAGCAAAGAGCCCTTGTCTCCAAACAAACTGGTAATTTCTACAAGTCCCTTATCAGTTTTGAGATACTTAGCTTGCAGCTGTGAGGCAATTCACAGTCCTTCTTCTTTCACAAAGTGAAACACACTTTGCTCTGGTTTAGTTTCAAAGCGGGGGGAAATCAGCACACAAAAAGTCAAAGTCAGTAAAGCAGTCACGAAACACAACGATCAGATAATCCTCCACAATGGCCAAACCCACAGGCTGCTCTTTATAGCAGCCTCACTAATGACCACAGCCCCACCCAACCACAGGTGGCCTCATTTTCTTTGATAATAATCTCTCAGTTGTTGCTGCCTATGCATCGCTCTCCGCATGTGTGGCTGTATCATTAACTCTTGTTCTGAATCCAAGGAGGAGCTAGATAATTGATCTCCTTCTGAGCTGTCTGCCCCACTCTCCTCCTCCCTGTCACTCATGTCTTCTTGGTCAGAGGAGCCTTCATCATCAGATTCCATGGGGGGGGGGCAAAACAGGCCTGTAGCATGTGGATGTCTCCCCCACATCCACAGTCCTTGGGGCAGGAGCTGGGCCAGAGCTAACCACAACATTAACCATGTATAATATATATCAAAGAAAGGAAAGAAAGAAAGGATAGGAGTGAAATATAAGAATAAAATGCAATACAATAATCCCTCGCTACTTCACAGTTCATCTTTCGCGGGTTCGCTATTTTACGGGTTTTCAAAGGGGGCTTAAATCCATTAAATCCATTGAAAATTTAAAATCCATTAAAAATTCATACAATTCTTCTACAGTCCTACTGTATATTAAAGAAACTGGTAGGATATCACTTGTAGTTCCAGCTGAGAAACATTATAGAACGACTGTTTAATGCAAAGGGTGGGTTTTAAAAGTCCAAATACTTGTTAAATACATTAAAAAAAAATCTTTCCTCTACTTCACAGAAATTTGTTTTTCACGGGTGGTCTTGGAACGCATCCCCCGCGAAAAACGAGGGATCAATGGAAAATAGAGGAAGGTGCGTTATATTTTAAGCATGTCCATCTTACACCAAGGACAAAAGGAAACAGGGCGATGATTTCTCATCATTGGAACGTCACGGCTCCGTTAACGCAGCCCGAAATCATTGGAGCCATTTTTGGCAGTCCCGTCACGCTCTTCGCTCCACGATAGGGACTAGCGCCGAGCTCCAACTCCCAGATCCACCTGGCAGGACAAGAACATCCCGATCCATCCCTGGGCATCCAAGCGTTGGGTCTTATTTTAAGGGGGAGCTTTAAGGGCGGAATTTTCAGGCTGGGTGACTTTGAAAAGAGACGTTTTTCTACTCGGTTGGTTTTCGGTTTTTTGTTCCTGTTGGGGGACGGTGGTCCCTGAGCCTCACCTGAGGCTGTTTGTTCTCCAAGGGGAGGAAGAGGAGGAAGGGGAAGAAAAAGAGAGGAGAAGGAAGGGAGAAGGAAAAGGGAAGAGGGAAAGGATGGAGAGGAAGGGTGGAGAGGAGAAAAGAGGAGAAGGAGGAGGGAGGGAGGAAAGGAGAAGGAAAAAGAAGAAGTGATGGGGAGGAAGAGTCCTCGGAGAGGGGTGCCATACAAATCACATCAAATCAAATCAATGAATGGAAAGAGAAGGAACGAAGAGGAGATAGAGGGGAAGGAAGGGAGGAGGAGGGAGAGAGGAAGGCGAGGAGGAAAAAGAAAGAAAAGGAGAAGGAGAAGTGATGGGGAGAAAGAGAAAGAAGGGGAAGGGGAAGAAAAGGAGAAAAAAGGGAGAAGGAGAAGGCAAGGGGAAAAGGAAGGAAAGGGAGAGGAGAGGAGGAGGGAAAGGAGGAAGAGAAGAAAGGGAGGAAGAAAGGAAAGTGGGAGGAAGGGAATAAGGGGAGGAGAAAAGGAGAAGTGATGGAGAGGGAGAGGAAGAAGGGAAGAGAAAGAAAAGGAGAGGAGAGGAGAAGGAAGGGAGAAGAAGAAGGGAAGGGGAAAGGAAGGGAGGGGAAGGGAGAGGAGGATGGAAAGGAGAAAGATAAGAAAGGGAGGAAGAAAGGAAAGGAGGAGGGAAAGGAGGAGGAGGGAGAGAGGGAGGGGGAAAGGGGAAGAAAAGGAGAAGAAGAGGAGAAGGAAGGGAGGAGAGGGAGAGGAAGAAGAAGAAAGAAAAGGAGAAGAAGAGGAGAAGGAAGGGAGGAAGAGGAGGAAGATGAATGTGGGGTTCTTGGTGCTTTCTGAGCTGGGTGGATTTCATGCAGGCACCCCACCCTCCTTGCCTTTCGCAAGCTCCTTAAAACCCACCTCTGTCGTCAGGCATGGGGGCAATTGAGGTTTTCCCTTCCCCCTAGGCTTATAGAATTTATACATGGTAGGCTTGTATGTATGAGTGGTTCTTTAAATTGGGGTTTTTAAGATTATTTTTAATATTAGATTTGTTTACATTGTCTTTTTATATTGTTGTTAGCCGCCCCGAGTTTACGGAGAGGGGCGGCATGCAAATCTAATAAATAAATAAATAAATAAATTTCATGACCAAACTAGGTAACATCATCAGTGCTAGAAGGGAGAAGGATTTGGGAGGAGGAGGAGTGGTGGTGGCTGGGGGTCCTTGATGTTCTTTGAGCTTGATAGTTTTCTCGTAGACACTTTATTACCCAACCAGCTAACATCCTCAGAGTTAGTTAGGAGGGAGTGGAGTTTGTGGCGAAGAGGAGGAGGAGAAGGAAGGACGGATCAAGGAGAATAGAAGGGTTGGGGGCATAAATGCAACCCCTAAGCTTGATCTGTTGTGGACAGAAGCTGCTTCCACCGCCTCCTCCTCACCGGTTGCCAGACCGGATCACTTTGAAACGAAACCTGATCCAGAGGAGGCAGCGGAATAATGTCGAGTGAAAATTGGCAAAGCCAACGGGAAAACAGAGCCACAGCACCAGGCTTTGCACTCGCTGCTTTCGGCTCCTCTACTTACAAGCAGGAACCATTGAAAGTTGCAACGCAGCTGAACAATTGTGGCTGGCTAATGTTTTTCACACTTAACGCCCATTTTGCAACCTTCGGGGAAGCCAAATCTACGGGGAAGACCGATTCGCTTTAGGACCACGCGACCGACTTAAGAAAACAGCAGGGATTTAAAATGGGTGAACAGTGCGGTCAGACAGTAGGGAAAGCGAGTCGAAGGCTTGGCTGCATAGCTAGAGGTACAACAAGCAGGAAGAGGGAGATTGTGATCCCCTTATATAGAGCGCTGGTGAGACCACATTTGGAGTACTGTGTCCAGTTCTGGAGACCTCACCTACAAAAAGATATTGACAAAATTGAACGGGTCCAAAGATGAGCTACAAGAATGGTGGAAGGTCTTAAGCATAAAACGTATCAGGAAAGACTTCATGAACTCAATCTGTATAGTCTGGAGGACAGAAGGAAAAGGGGGGACACAATCGAGACATTTAAATATGTCAAAGGGTTAAATAAGGTCCAGGAGGGAAGTGTTTTTAATAGGAAAGTGGACACAAGAACAAGGGGGCACAATCTGAGGTGAGTTGGGGGAAAGATCAGAAGCAATGTGAGAAAATATTATTCGACTGAAAGAGGAGTAGATGCTTGGAACAAACTTCCAGCAGACGTGGTTGGTAAATCCACAGTCACTGAATTTAAACATCCCTGGGATAAACATAGATGCATCCTAAGATAACATACAGGAAATAGTATAAGGGCAGACTAGATGGGCAGTCGCCCCGAGTCTGTGAGAGGGGCGGCATACAAATCTAATAAGTTATTATTATTATTATTGTTGTTATTATTAGATGGACCAAGAGGTCTTTTTCTGCAGTCAATCCAAGCATCTACTACTCTTTCAGTAAAGTAATATGTTTAGCTTTTTAAAGAAATATTTTAAATTAATTATTCCTGTTAATTGGATTTAGAAGTGTTTTATATATTGTATTTTTATTGAAATGTTGTAAGCCGCCCTGAGTCCACCGAGAGGGATGGCATATAAATTTAATCAATCAATCAATCCATCCATACATACATACATCCATCCATCCATACATACATACATACATACATACAGAATGACACCTTCTTCCACATGTGGTGGTCATGTTCTGAGACAAAAATATTCTGGACGAAAATCCACAAATGGTTACAAGAAATAACACACTGGAATAGTTCTTATTGGGAATATTTAAAAAGGAATATACTGCAGTAAAGCAAGAAAAATACCTAATATTACATATCACAACTGCAGCCAAAATTACCTTCGCCCAATATTGGAAAAATACAGAACCCCACCCCCACCCCACAGAAAAAGTAGAAATTAATAAAATATATAATTGTTCCAAAATGGACAAACTGACGATGGAATTAAGGGGCTAAAAAGATTCTGAGTATTAAGAAACATGATCACAATGGCACAAATGTATTGAATTAAGAAATAGGGGGGGGGGGAGATCATAAAAGATACAAAAAAGCTAGTAAAACAAATTATATAAATACGGTATGTAAATATTTATGGTTTGAATAGGGACTTTGTGTTTGTATGAATTAACATGGGGAAAAGGAGTCCTCAATCTGAGTATTGCATTGGCAGTTCTGTGTTAGCAAAAACTTCAGAAGAGAAGGATTTAGGGGTTGCGATTTCTGACAGTCTCCAAATGGGTGAGCAGTGTGGTTGGGCGGTAGGAAAGGCAAGTAGGATGCTTGGCTGCATAGCTAGAGGTATCACAAGCAGGAAGAGGGAGATTGTGATCCCCTTATATAGAATGCTGGTGAGACCACATTTCGAATAATACTGTGTTCAGTTCTGGAGACCTCACCTACAAAAAGATATTGACAAAATTGAACGGGTCCAAAGACGGGCTACAAGAATGGTGGAAGGTCTTAAGCATAAAACGTATCAGAAAAGACTTCATGGACTCAATCTGTAGAGTCTGGAGGACAGAAGGAAAAGGGGGGACATGATCGAAACATTTAAATATGTTAAAGGGTTAAACAGGGTTCAGGAGGGAAGTGTTTTTAATAGGAAAGTGAACACAAGAACAAGGGGACACAATCTGAAGTTAGTTGGGGGAAAGATCAAAGGCAACATGAGAAAATATTATTTTACTGAAAGAGTAACAGATGCTTGGAACAAACTTCCAGTAGACGTGGTTGGTAAATCCACAGTAACTGAATTTAAACAGGCCTGGGATAAACATATATCCATTGTAAGATAAAATACAGGAAATAGTATAAGGGCAGACTAGATGGACCAGGAGGTCTTTTTCTGCCGTCAGTCTTCTATGTTTCTATGTTTCTAACACAAATATTACCGTAATTAATTAATACGTATATTACTACAGGAATTAATGAAATATTGGAGGTAGCAATGCAGAAATACTGAATGTTTGCTGATATTACATATTTTTGGTTTTTTGCTTTGTCCTTTTTTATTTATTTTTGTTGTTGTTTGCTTCTTTGTCTGTTTTAAAAAAAATATTTGAAAAGTAATAAAACTTTTTCATGAGAAGAAGAAAATGAGGAAAAAAAGCTGTAGCAATAATGTCAACGGGTAGGGTTGGCAAATGTGTAAATTGTTGAGTGTTTAAGACTTGATATATAACTGTAATTATGAAATATGATCTCTATACGTCTGTATAAGTTGTGTTTTGTGTTTGTTCTTTTTTATGGTACAGTGGTACCTCTACCTAAGAAGGCCTCTACTTAAGAACTTTTCTAGATAAGAACTGGATGTTCAAGATTTTTTTGCCTCTAGTTAAGAACTATTTTCTACTTAAGAACCCAAGACTGGAAAAAGTTCCAAAGAAATTTGAGAGCGGCATGAAGGCCCGGCCAGTTTCCTGCCATTCTCCCTTTACTCCTGGCCATCTTGGGCTTTTCTGGGCTGCCAGAGGACCTTTCGGTGGCGCTTAATGAGGCTTTGGCAGCCCAGAGCGAACAGAGCGTTTTCCTTTCTCTGGGTCCTTTGAGAGGGAATAAACCACTTCGCTGTGGTGACTCCCTCGTGCTGTCTCCCACACACCCGGCACGAGGTTGCCTCCTGGAGCATCTGGACATGGAAAGGCAAAAGGGGGCGCTTCGCCCCAGCCAGATCAACTTGGCTTCAGCCAAACTGAGGAGTCACCACAGTGAAGGAAAGCCGCCGGCTACAAAGTGAGCGAGTGAGAGGAGAGCCCTTCAGCATGGGAAGGAAGAGGAAGCAGGTAACAGCAGCTGCCGTCTTTCGGTCAAAGGAGCGGGAGGTTCCCCCCTCTTGCCTGCCTGGGTTTCTCTCTCTGGCGCAGTGTATGGGAGGCAGCCTCGTGCCGGGCGTATGGGAAGCGCGTGCTCCTCCTCGCTGCCTCAGAGTCCCTCTTTTTTATTTAAGCCTTAAAGTTTCCTTCGGCAGCAACTGTCCTCCTCTTCTTCCTCCTCCTCCTCCCACCCAAATTCCGAGCTTTTATTTCTTTCCTAATGGGTTTGCACGCCTTATTTGCTTTTACATTGATTCCTACAGGAAAAAGTGCTTCTACTTACAAACTTTTCTACTTAAGAACCTGGTCACGGAACGAATTAAGTTCTTAAGAAGAGGAACCACTGTATTTGTGTATTTTTCTTAATGTAAATAATTAATAAAGATTTTTTTTAAAAAAAAAAATCTTTTCAAAAGAAATAGAAAACATGGCATGGTGCAAAAAAAAAAGACACACACCTGGATGAGCAATTGCACATACACACACACACACAAACACACACACACACACACACAGAGTTCCCATGCCAAGCGTTGTGCTTGCAGATGCCCAGTGGGTGACGGAGTTCTCCTTTGGGCAACTGACCTTGAGAGGACAACTTCACTGCTGTCTCACCTCCGCAGAAATTTGAGCCGTGGAAAAAAAACGCCCCTCCACTCAACCTCGTTTCAATTGTTCCCAAAGTGAGTCACTTATTATTCTGACTCAGAGCCGGACAACTGCTCCAGTCCATCTCTCTCGGGATGGCCGGTTCGGGACACGAAGGGCGAGGTGGGGGGGGGGAGAGAGAGAGAAGGGGGCCCTTGGAGGGCAGCTACTTAGGGAGGGAAGAAAACAGAGGACTTCGACGGGATGGGAAAAGAAAAAAATTAGCCAACTTGACAAAATTTGTCAAAACATCAAGAATTGTTGGTGGACTTGTCCGGAAGCACGTAAATTTTGGACACGAATTCAACATTGGATTCAGAAGATTTTAAGAAAGACTATTGATCTTAGACCCGAGTCTTCGGAGAGGGGCGGCATACAAATCTAATAAATTATTATTATTATTATGTCAGTACAACACAGCAAACGAGATCACTATGCTGGATTTCGTATTTCATCACCAGTCGGGCATTTCCCAAGCACCTAGGACTGCGTGATGTAGCGGCGAATTATGTTTGCCGATCCCAGTAAAGCGGCCTTTTGCAATTGACAGATGGAGATTTTGACAATTCCGATGGTTTTCAAATGTCCGCTGAGATCCTTTGGTACTGCGCCCAGCGTGCCAAGGACCACTGGGGCCACTTTCACGGGCTTATGCCAGAGTCGTTGCAGCTCGATTTTTAGATCTTCATATTTCACTAATTTCTCTAGCTGCTTCTCCTCAATTCTGCTGTCTCCTGGGATTGCGATGTCGATGATCCATACTTTCTTTTTCTCCAAAATCAGGATGTCTGGTGTGTTGTGCTTCAGAATTCGGTCAGTCGGAAGTTGGAAGTCCCACAGTAGTTTTGCTTGCTCATTTTCGACCACTTTTTCGGGCTTATGGTCCCACCAGTTCTTTGCCACTGGTAAATGGTAGTTCCGGCACAAGTTCCAGTGGATCATCTGTGCCACAGCATTATGTCTATGCTTGTAGTCAGTCTGTGCGATCTTTTTGCAGCAGCTGACACAAATATTATTATTATTATTATTATTATTATTATTATTATTATTATTATTATTATACCTTCTGGGTATCTTACCAGATAATTTTGATAAAGAAGAGACATATTTAATTATACATATAATTACAGCAGCTAGGATTGTATACGCACAATGTTGGAAATTGAATAGGATACCAACGGAAAGGGAAGTTTTGAGAGAAATTATAGATTGTACAGAGATGAGTAGATTGACTTTGAAACTTAAAGATAAACAAGACTCGGATTATTATAAAATTTAGGGGAAGTTTTATGATTGGATAGAAAATTAAGAGATACATTATGTATGTATTAGTAATTGGTTAATTTTGGAAAAATTGAAACAAGAGAGTTTTGCAAGCTAGATGGCAAAGATGAGCAATGATGGTAGCACTATATAATGATATAACACAAAATTTACTTATTGTTTAGACTTTAAACATATAGAACTTTATTTTATGATGTAGGTGATATATTATGAATAGTTTCTTTTATTAAAGACACATATATAGAGAGAGAATTTTTTATTAGCTACATGATATAAGATTAAAATTTAGATAAAAGAGATTTTGTTTATTTATTAATTATTCTTTACATTGTTGTAACCTTTTGTAGTAAGACGGTAAGGGAAAAATATTAATTTAGCATTTTAAGAATTGCTAATATTGTATAAAATTAACAGAAAAATTTACACGGGGAGAGATAAGAGCCTCCATTGAGGGAGTAATGAGGGAAAAAAAGTTTGTATATGATTGATTTTAAGCATTGTTGTTGTGTTTATAACTATATATTGTTTTACTTTATGGTGGAGAAAAAATAAAAAATCTTATACCGGAAAAAAAAGAGTTGCTAATCTAATCCTTTGTAGCTTCTGCTCTGGCAATCTCACACGACTAACCAGAGCATACAAAACTTTCGCCAGACCAATCATCAAATACAGTTCCTCTGCCTGGAACCCACAACGCATTTCGGACATAAACACTTTAGAAAATGTTCAGAGATACTTTACAAGAAGAGCCCTCCACTCCTCCACTCACAACCGAATACCTACGCAACTAGACTCACAATCCTAGATTTGGAAAGCTTAGAACTACATCACGTTAAACACGATCTAAGCACTGCCCATAAAACCATCTGCCACAACGTCCTTCCTATCAACGATGACTTCAGCTTCAGCAACAAAAACATATGAGAAAGAGACCTCGGAGTCTTGGTGGACAATCAACTAAACATGAGCCAACAATGTGCAGCAGCAGCCAAAAAAGCCAATACAACCCTAAGCTGCATCAACAGGGGAATCCACTCCAAGACCAGGGAAATCTTAATACCACTCTACTACGCCCTGGTCAGACCACACCTGGAGTACTGTGTTCAATTATGGTCACCACACTTCAAAAAAGACATTGAAACTCTGGAGAAGGTGCAGAAAAGAGCAACCAAGTTGATCAGGGGTCTAGAAACCAAGACTTACGAAGACCACTGCGGGAACTGGGCATGGATAGCCTAGAGAAAAGGAGGGCCAGAGCGGACATGATAGCAGTCTACAGGTATATGAGGGGTTGCCACAGAGAGGAGGGGATCACTTTATTCTCCAGGGCACTGGAGGGCCGGACGAGGAACAACGGCTGGAAGCTGACCAAGGAGAGATTCAACATGGAGATAAGGAAGAACTTCCTGACGGTCAGAACGATCAACCAGTTGAACAACCTACCAGCGGACGTTGTAAACTCCAATACTCTGGACATTTTAAAGAGGAAATTGGACTGCCATTTGGCTGGGATGCTATAGGGTTCCTGCTTAGGCAGGGGGTTGGACTTGATGACCCGCATGGTCCCTTCCAACTCTAACAATAAATAAGTAAATAAAAGTAAACCTCTCTAAACTCAACTGCAGGAAACACGACTTTAGTTACCGAGTAGTTGATGCCTGGAACTCACTATCAGACTCTGTAGTAGTATCATCCCCTAACCCCGAAAACTTTACCCTTAGAGTATCCACTGTTGATCTCTCCCGATTCCTAAGAGGTCATTAAGGAGCGTGCATAAGTACATATTGGTGGAAAGTACATAAGTACATACTGCGGAGAGGGGCAGCATACAAACCTAATAAATTATTATTATTATAAGTGCACCAGTGAGCCTTCTGCCCCTTGTCCTAATGTTTCTCTTTTACTAGTATCATGTATGTGAATATTATATCTTTGTATACCACCAATATGTACTTTACCAAACAAATGAATAAAATAATATAAATAAAATAAAATTCACCAGCTGAGTGGAAATACACAAATCACTGTGCCTGTTTTTTATATATATTGGAATTGTTTTATGATTTTTTTTAAAATTTAAAATTGTAATTAGATTGGTGGGAATTGGATTTGTTACTATGTCCTGTTTTTATTATTGTTGTGAGCCGCCCCGAGTTTGTGGAGAGGGGCGGCATATAAATCCAATAAATCTAATCTAATCTAATCTAATCTAATCTCACACAAATCATTAGTGGGCTGCTACCAGTGCACTAGTTATAGTTTATAGTTATAGTTTATTAGATTTGTATGCCGCCCATCTCCGAAGACTCGGGGTGGCTCACAACATAACAATGATACAATACTAGCAGACTGCGCACCAGTAGCAGCTGCCAGATTGCACAATTTGCACATAGCCGCTCTGCTAGCGGTTGTATGTGTGCCGCCATCATTTTTGTGTATTTTTTGCTTTGTGTGCATGAGCAAAAGCAAAATCTCGGGAGAGATTTGGGCATTCTTTTGCTTCTGCGCACCCATAGCGGCGGTAGTAGCAATCCGCTCCTGGCGGAAATGTTGCTTCGCCATGATGCAGACTCAAACTCAACCCAGACAAGACGGAGTGGCTGTGGGTTTTGCTTCCCAGGGACAATTCCATCTGTCCGTCCATCACCCTGCGTCCTACTCGATCCACAGGTCACATTAGAGAAACATCTTTCAGCTGTGGCGAGGGGGGCGTTTGCCCAAGTTCGCCTGGTGCACCAGTTGCGGCCCTATCTGGACCGGGACTCACTGCTCACAGTCACTCATGCCCTCATCACCTCAAGGTTTGACTACTGTAATGCTCTCTACATGGGGCTACCTCTGAAGAGTGTTCGGAAACTTCAGATCGTGCAGAATGCAGCTGCGAGAGCAGTCATGGGCTTCCCCAGGTATGCCCATGTCACACCAACACTTCGCAGCCTGCATTGGTTGCCGATCAGTTTCCGGTCACAATTCAAAGTGTTGGTTATGACCTATAAAGCCCTTCATGGCATCAGACCAGAATATCTCCTGGACCTCCTTCTGCCACACGAATCCCAGCAATCAGTTAGGTCCCACAGAGTTGGCCTTCTCCGGGTCCCGTCAACTAAACAATGTTGCTTGGCGGGACCCAGGGGAAGAGCCTTCTCTGTGGCAGCCCCGGCATGGGGGAATTGAGATTCTTTCCCCCTTAGGCCTTTACAATTTATGCATGGTATGTTTTGTATGTATGTTTGGTTTTATAATAAGGGTTTTTCATTGTTTTACTATTGGATTGTCACATGTTGTTTTATCACTGTTGTTAGCCGCCCCGAGTCCACGGAGAGGGGCGGCATACAAATCCAATAAATAAATAAATGAATGAATGAATGAATGAACGAACAAACAAACAAACAAACAAACAAACAAACTAATAAATAAATAAATAAATACATCAATCAATCAATCAATCAGTAGGATGTTGAGACTCTAGAAAGAGTGCAGAGAAGAGACACAAAGAGGATGAGGGGACTGGAGACTGAAACATATTTTATCATCAGCTCTAATTCCTGGAGCCCCACCCAACCCCAGGTGGCCTCTCTTATCTCCTGTAATATATCTTAAGTTGTTCTCTCCTATGCATAGTTCTACGCATGTGTGGGTCTGTCATACGTTCCAGAATCCAACGAAGATAAGGAAGATTGATCTCCTCCTCGGCTGTCAGCCAAGCTCCCCTCCTCCATCCCACCCACACTTCCTTCGTCATCGGATAATTCACTAGCTGACTCTGTTGGGAGCGAAACAGGCCTGTGACTTGTGGATGTTTCCCCCACATCCACCTCCACATTCCTTGGGGCAGGAGCTGGGGCAGAGCTAACCACAAGAAGGCGTGCCTGGCCACATGGGCTCTGCATGCTACTTTTGGGCACACATGCCATAGGTTCCCTATTACAGGTATAGGGTCTCCTAATTGAGCAAGGGGCTGGACTAGTAGACCTCCAAGGTCCCTTCCAACTCTGTTGCTTTATTCCGTGTTCCACTCCCTTAGGCCCGCTTTTTCTTTTTGCAGGGATCCGCTTGTGCAAATAACACTGAGATCCTCCACCTTTGTGCGTCACAAGGAACAAATCCGCATTTCAGTTGCAGCGTCTTCTCTTCTTTTCAATCTCAGAACTTTATTCTTTTGGCCAGGAATAATTACTACTACTACTACTAATAATTATGTTTACTCTTTACTCAGAACTCTTCTCTCTTTTTTTCTTTTTTCTTTCTTTTTTCCCTTTTCCCTTCTCTCTCTTTTCTTTCTTTTTCTCTTTACCGTGTATAAATACCGTTTAGGCTTATGCGATAAGAAAACTATGTAACTAAATAAGAATAAACCATAGTAAATATACATAGAAACATAGAAGATTGACGGCAGAAAAAGTCCTCCTGGTCCATCTAGTCTGCCCTTATACTATTTCCTGTATTTTATCTTAGGATGGATCTATGTCTATCGCAGGCATGTTTCAATTCAGTGACTGTGGATTACTGTACTACATAATTCTTGACAAATCTATACAGTATTTTCTTTTATGTACACTGAGAGCATATGCACCAAGACAAATTCCCTCTTTCAAATCACACTTGGCCAATAAAGAACTCTGTCTATCTATCTATTCTATTTACCAACCACAACTGCTGGAAGTTTGTTCCAAGCATCTATTACTCTTTCAGCAAAATAATATTTTCTCACGTTGCTTATGATATTTCCTCCAACCAACCTCGGATTGTGGCTCCTTGTTTTTGGGTCCACTTTCCTATTAAAAACACTTCCCTCCTGGACCTTATTGAATCCTTTCACATATTTAAATGTTTCGATCCTGTTCCCCCTTTCCCTTCTGTCCTCCAGACTAGACAGATGGAGTTCATGAAGTCTTTCCTGATTAAGTTTGATGCTTAAGACCTTCCACCATTCTTGTAGCCCGTCTTTGGACCTGTTCAATTTTGTCAATATCTTTTTGTAGGTGAGGTCTCCAGAACTGAACACAGTATTCCAAATGGGGTCTCACCAGCGCTCTACACAGCGGGATCACTGTCTCCCTCTTCCTGCTTGTGATACCTCTAGCTATGCAGCCAAGCATCTACTCGCTTTCCCTACCGTCTGACCGCGCTGTTCACCATTTTGAAACTGTCAGAAATCACGACCCCTAAATCCTTCTCTTCTGAAGTTTTTGAGATATCACTTCTCCTTGCTGTTACTCCATTTCCTTATCAGTTGCAAACCGATTTCTCATTCCTGACTGGAGTCTGTTACAAGGGTGTGCATGCACACTCAAACCAAACACATTGGTTGCCGATCAGTTTCCGGTCAAAATTCAAAGTGTTGGTTATGACCTATAAAGCCCTTCATGGCACCGGGCCAGACTACCTCAGGGACCGCCTTCTGCTGCACGAATCCCAGCGACCAGTTAGGTCCCACAGAGTGGGTCTTCTCCGGGTCCTGTCAACCAAACAATGTCGCTTGGCGGGACCCAGAGGAAGAGCCTTCTCTGTGGCGGCCCCGACCCTCTGGAACCAACTCCCCCCAGAGATTAGAATTGCCCCCACCCTCCTTGCCTTTCGTAAGCTGCTTAAAACCCACCTCTGCCGCCAGGCATGGGGGAACTAAGATACACTTTCCCCCTAGGCCTTTACAATTTTATGCATGGTATGTCTGTATGTATGATTGGTTTTATATAATAGGTTTTTAACTGTTTTTTAGCATTGGATTTTGTTGTACTGTTTTACTGCTGTTGTTAGCCGCCCCGAGTCTGCGGAGAGGGGCAGCATACAAATCCAATAAATAATAATAATAATAATAATAATAATAATAACTTTGCACAACCTTCTAAGGAAGTTGTTATTTTTGTTCTGTTTTGCGTAAGAGACAGATGGTGGACTTAGTATCACTGGCCAACATTTTGGGGGGCAGGAGGGAAAGAAATAATTGTATCCTCTCTGGTTTGGATGTTTTCCATCATGTCTCCAAATCAGCGGAGACCATTTACTCGCAGTTGCAAGTCCAGAAGACGCGGAGTGACCTGGGCCCTTAGACTTGCCAAGAATTGGACACGACTGAATGGAGTAATGTCCTCATTTATTGTTCCATTCGGTTCGTCTTCATCTCGAGAGCAAAGTTTTGACAGGGACGCAGAGAAAGGGATGAAGTATCAATTCAGGGGATGATAAATTTAAGGCTGGGAGGAGCAATGGAAAGAGTGGAGCTGGGTGCATTTACCCTTGAGGGAAAAAAATGATGGAAGAGGAGATGGAAGTACTTGGCCAACAGCTGAAGGATGTCAACAGAGGTCGAGGAGACATTTCCCCAGCTCCAGCAAGCAGGGGTCAAGATGATTAGGGGCTAAAACATATGAAGGGCGGTTGCAGGAACTGGGCATGGCTGGTTTAATGAAAAGAAGGACCAGGGGAGACAGGATAGCAGCCTTCCAGTATCTCAGGGGTTGCCACAAAGAATAGGGAGTCAAGCTACTCTCCAAAGCACCTGAGGGTAGAAAAAGAAGCAATGGGTGGAAACTAAATAAGGAGAGAAGCAACTTAGAACTAAGGAGAAAATTCTTGCCAGTGAGAACAATTAACCAGTGGAACTACTTGCCTCCAGAAGTTGTGAATGCTCCAACACTGGAAGTTTTTAAGAAGATGTTGGATAACCATCTGTCTGAAGTGGTTTAGGGTTTTCTGCCTAAGCAGGGGGTTGGACTAGAAGACCTCGAATGTTCCAACTCTGTTGTTATTGTTGTTGTTGTTGTTAATAATAATAATAATAATAATAATAATAATAATAATAATAAAATATGAACACTACAATTCCTTTGGGGCGCAGATCGGAGAGTTGAAGGGGGCACGCAAAATGTTTACTTCCTCCTGGGTGGGGCGTAACAGAGAATAATTGGGAAGCACTGATATAGGCCAAGGGAATTCTTTTAGATCTTTTAGATTATTAATTGGGTTTTTAGATTATTTAATATTGGACTTTTTTAAAGCTGTTTCTGAATTTTGTACTTTTTTATGTTGTAAGCTGCCCCGAGAGCTCAGAGAAGGGTGGCATATAAATCCTATTATTATTATTATTATTAGTAGTAGTAGTAGTAGTAGTAGTAGTAGTAGTAATATTAAGAACAACAACCATGACCATAACCATAACCGTAACCATAATAATAAATAATAAATAATCATAAAAACCATCGGAATTGACAAAATCTCCATCTGTCAATTGCAAAAGGTTGCTTTGCTGGGATCGGCAAACATAATTTGCCGCTACATCACGCAGTCCTAGGTGCTTGGGAAGTGCCCGACTGGTGATGAAATACGAAATCCAGCATAGTGATCTCGTTTCCTGTGCTGTATTGTTAAAATAATAACAAGAACAACAGCAACAATAACAACAATAATACGAAAATATATCACACAGTCCTAGACGCTTGGGAAGTGTTTGGCTTGGGATATTGTGATACAAAATCCAGCATATCAATCTCATTTGCTGTGTATTACTGTTTTTTGTGAATAATAATAATAATAATAATAATAATAATAACAACAACAACAATAATAAAATTATTATATAACTATATTACATGGGCTACCTTTGAAAAGTGTTCGGAAACTTCAGATCGTGCAGAATGCAGCCGCGAGAGCCGTCGTGGGGCTTCCAAGATTCGCCCACGTTTCTCCAACACTCCGCAGTCTGCATTGGCTGCCGATCAGTTTCCAGTCACAATTCAAAGTGTTGGTAATGACCTTTAAAGCCCTACATGGCATTGGACCAGATTACCTCCGGAACCGCCTGCTACCGCACGAATCCCAGCAACCAATAAGGTCCCACAGAGTTGGCCTTCTCCGGGTCCTGTTGACTAAACAATGTTGTTTGGCGGGCACCAGGGGAAGAGCCTTCTCTGTGGCAGCCCCGGCTCTCTGGAACCAACTCCCCCCGGAGATTAGAATTGCCCCACCCTCCCTGTTTGTCGTAAACTTTGCCGAGTTCGCGGAGAGGGGCGGCATACAAATCTAAATAATAAATAAATAAATAAATAAATAAATAAATAAATAAATAAATAAATAAATAAATAAACTACTCAAGACTCACTTATGCCATCAGGCATGGGGGAGTTAAGATATTCCTTCCCCTAGGCCATTACAAGTTATGCATGGTATGTTTGTGTGTATGTTTGGTTTTATAATAAGGGTTTTTAGTTGTTTTATTAATTGGATTGTTACATGCTGTTTTTTTATCATTGTTGTTAGCTGCCCCGAGTCTCCGTAGAGGTGCGGCATACAAATCCAATAAATAAATAAATAAATAAATAAATAGAATTATTGTTGTATTATTGTCGGAGAGGGGCGGCATACAAGTCTAATAAATTATTATTATTACTACCACTATCACTATCACTATCACTATTACTATTACTATCTTGTAAAAAGCCATGTAGGGCCTTGAATGCGAAAGTCAACAGCCTTGGGAGCCTTCAATGCTGCGCCCTCCCCACGGGGATGAACGCCCCCCAGCTCCAAGCCCACCTACCTTGTTCAAGGGCAGGACCATGAAGGCTCCGCCTCCTCCCGATTCCACAATGATGGCCAGGAACTTGGGGTTGACGGCACAAAAGGAACTGTCCCACGTCACCTTGGAGACTCGGATGTCCTCGTACATCTGGTCAGCCTTGACTGGCTGTCCGAAGACGTGCCGGAACTTGCTTTGCCGAACCACCCGGCGACTCATGGTGGCTGGTCTTCAGGGGAGCTGAGAGGATAGAGGGACCAGTAAGTGAAAATGCAGAGAAGAGCAACCAAGAAGGTTAGGGGACTGGAGGCTAAAACATATGAAGAACGAGTGCAGAAACTGGGCATGGGCAGTTTAATGAAAAGAAGGACCAGGGGAGACATGATAACAGCCTTCCAGTATCTCAGGGAGAAGAGGGAGTCAAGATATTCTCCAAAGCACCTGAGGGCAGGCCAAGAAGTAATGGGTGGAAACTAAACAAGAAGAGAATTTTCTCACATTACTTCTGATCTTTCCCCCAACTCACCTCAGATTGTGCCCCCTTGTTCACTTTCCTATTAAAAACACTTCCCTCCTGGACCTTATTTAACCCTTTAACATATTTAAATGTTTCGATCGTGTCCCCCCTTTTCCTTCTGTCCTCCAGACTATACAGATTGAGTTCATTGAGTCTTTCCTGATAGGTTTTATGCTTAAGACTTTCCACCATTCTTGTAGCCCGTCTTTGGACCCGTTCAATTTATATTGATTAGAAGGAAGGAAGATGAGAAGGAAGGAAGATGAGAAGGAAATAAGTAAGTAAAGAAGTAAAAAAGAAAGGAGGGAAGGAAGGAGGGAAGGAAGGAAGGAAGGAAGGAAAGAAGATGAGAAGGAAGGAAGATGAGAAGTAAATAAGTAAGTAAGTAAGTAAAGAAGGAAGGAAGGAAGGAAAGAAGGAAGGAAGGAAGGAAGGGCAATGAATAGAAACTAATCAAGGAGAGAAACAACTTGGAATTAAACTTCCTAATAGTAAGGACAGTTAACCAGTGGAACAGCTTGCCACCAGAAGTTGTGGATAGTCCAGTACTGGAGGCTTTCAAGAAGAAATTGGACAGCCTTTTGTCCAGAATGGTATAGGGTCTGCTGCTTGAGTAGGGGGTGGTTTAGAAGACCTCTAAGTTCCCTTCCAGCTCTATTCTGAATTAGACATTTTAAGTATTAAAAGATTTCACAGCCTGTCACTCAATTCATCAATGGTTATGCAACCTGGCAATGATTTGGGAAGAATCTAACTGCCAATAGGGCACTGCCCTGAGGTCTGAAGACCACAAGAACCCAGCAGGAATTAAAAACAACAAGAACAAGAAGAACATTGTGCGCCAACATGACCAAAGAGAGAAATCCTGGCTCTCAGAAGAGGCCTTGCAAACCTTTTTACAAACCCATCAATCAAAAGGACTTAGCGGATGCCCGATTGGCAAGGGCATCAAAGGCCAGGAGGGCTCAATGCATCCACTCGCTTGATCCTCAACCATGCACTCTCCGGAATATCCAATATCCTTGCAAAGTATGCTGCTCACTGCTGCATCATGTGACAGTGAGTTCCACAGGATTAATTTAAGCTGTGTTTATTTATTTATTTATTTATTAAATTTGTATTTTTGGTACATTATGGGGCATAACTGCTCATTCTCATTTATTTTTTATTTTTTAAATATACTGTATTATTCTAATTCTTATTCTTATTTACAAAAAAATATTTTATTATAAACATACATAAACATAAACAAAACATTATAAAAACATTGGACGATGTGTGGCAGTCGTCTTATTTTCTATAATGATATTTCTATATTACTATTATTTAATATTTCTAATACTGTACATTTCATTTTAGATCGGTATCTCTTTTTTCATATATTCAACCAATCCTGTTTTCTTTCCCTGTTTTTAAGCTAGTTGACTGTTTCATTGGTTGTCTTTATTTTATTTTTTGTTTTTCCCAACTTTCTAACCAAAGGTAAAATTTATTCCAGCTTTGATAGTAGCATCTTCAATATCCTTGCAAAGTATGCTGCTCACTGCTCCATCATGTGGCAGTGAGTTCCACGGGATTAATTTAAGCTGTGTTTGGTACATTATGGGGCACAGCTGCTCATTCTCATTTCTCTTGGTGCAGTTATGTTGTATTATTCCTAATTATTTGCTCCTGCAGAGGGAGAATCATCACAACTCCCCTACCACCAAACTCCAAGTTCAAGATATCTTAATGTCGTTTTGGCGGGGCCCAGGGGAAGAGCCTTCTCTGTGGGGGCCCCGGCCCTCTGGAATCAGCATTCAGCACCCCCTGGAGATTCACACTGCTCCCACCCTCCTTGCCTTCTGTAAAAGTTTAAAGACCTATCTGTGCCGCCAGACTTGGGGCCATTAGATCCTTGCCCCCCTTTGCTGTGTGAATGGGAATGAATGTTTTTAAATCTTATTAGTGTTTTTAAGTTTAGTTATATTAATTGGATTTTTTAGAAATGTGTACGATGTATTGTTTTTGGTATGTTGTGAGCCGCCCCAAGTCCTTGGAGAGGGGCGGCATACAAATCCAATAAATGAATGAATGAATGAATAAATAAATAAATAAACAAACAAACAAATAAGATCCTAAAAGCTGTTTTTAAAGTGGATTTTGTTGTATAAATGTTCCTTTGGGAGATGGATGGATGGATGGATGGATGGATGGATGGATAGATAGACAGACAGAGATATAGAGAGATAGAGATAGAGAGAGAGATAGAGAGAGATAATGATAGAGAGAGAGAGAGAGAGAGAGAGAGAGAGAGAGACAGAGATAATGATGATGATAGATAGATAGATAGATAGATAGAGATAAATAAATAGATAGAGATAAATATAGATTAGATAGAGATAATGATGATGATGATGATGATAGATAGATAGAGAGAGAGAAAGAGAGATAATGATAGATAGATAGATAGATAGAGAGACAGAGAGAGAAATAATGATGATAGAAAGATAGATAGATAGATAGATAGATAGATACAGATAAATAGAGATAGATAGAGATAGATTAGATAGATAGAGATAATGATGATGATGATAGATAGATTGATAGATAGATAGATAGATAGAGATAGATAGATAATGATGACAATATAGATAATTAATTAATTAATTAAAATATACGAAACAAACAAACTCCTAACCCCAGCCTAGGCCCACAAATACAGGCAGTCTTTGACTTATAACCTTATTCATTTAATGACCGAAGTTATAACAATCTGGGAAAAAGTGACTTACGACCGTTTTCCTCACTTATATGACCGTTTCGGCATCCTCATGGTTATGTGATCTGCCTTCAGATGCCTGGCAAGTGACTCACATTTATGACCCCTTTTCGACCCATTGAAAGTCAATGGAGAAGGCAGATTCATTTAATATCCATTGCAGGGATTTGATTAACAGCGCGGTGGCAAGAAAAGTCGTAAAATGGGGCCGAGAAATTTGCAGAGAAATTAGCAACATAAATTCTGGCCTTAATTGTGGTCGTAAGTTGAAGACTACCTGTAATAGGAGAAACTGGGAGTCAGAAGTGACCTAAGGGGTCATCTAGTTTGACCTGGGATTTATGGTGCCCTGCAATGCCCCGGCACAATACCCCACTTTTTAAGGAGGACGGAAACGCTAAGGCACTACCTCTAAGCTCTTACCCATAAGTCACAGCCTTCATTCCCCCAAATATGGGCTTGAATAAGGGGTTGGACTAGAAGACCTCTAAGGTCCCCTTCAACTTTGTTTTCCTGAGCCCAAAGCTTGGGCTCAGGAAACATAGAAACATAGAAGCCTGACGGCAGAAAAAGACCTCATGGTCCATCTTGTCTGCCCTTATACTGTTTCCTGTATTTTATCTTAGGATGGAGATATTTTTATCCCAGGCATGTTTAAATTCAGTTACTGTGGATTTATCCGCCACGTCTGCTGGAAGTTTGTTCCAAGGATCTACTACTCTTTCAGTGAAATAATATTTTCTCACATTGCTTTTGATCTTTCCCCCAACTAACTTCAGATTGTGTCCCCTTGTTCTTGTGTTCACTTTCCTATTAAAAACACTTCCCTCCTGGACCTTATTTAACCCTTTAATATATTTAAATGTTTCGATCATGTCCCCCCTTTTCCTTCTGTCCTCCAGACTCTACAGATTGAGTTCATTAAGTCTTTCCTGATACCTTTTATGCTTAAGACCTTCCACCATTCTTGTAGCCCGTCTTTGGACCCATTCAATTTTGTCAATATCTTTTTGTAGGTGAGGTCTCCAGAACTGAACACAGTATTCCAAATGGGGTCTCACCAGTGCTCTATATAAGGGGATCACCATTTCCCTCTTCCTGCTTGTTATACCTCTAGCTATGCAGCCAAGCATCCTACTTGCTTTTCCTACTGCCCAACCACACTGCTCACCCATTTTGAGACTGTCAGAAATCACGACCCCTAAATCCTTCTCTTCTGAAGTTTATCTATCTAGCTTGGTTTTTTGTTTTTGTTTTTATTTATTTATTTATTTTGTCCAATACACAATACATATCGAAGAGGATAGACATGAGGTATTATATACTGTATAAAGAAAAGATATAAAAGTAGAGGAGAAGATATATGAAAGGAAGAAAAGATATACTGTATGATATATGAGATAAGGAGAGACAATTGGACATTTTTAATCAAAAATTGCTGAGCAACTTTGCCTGAGAAACTTAGTGGGACCAGCCCTGAGTGTGAATCGTGCCAAATGCAAAAAATAAAATTAAATTAAAAATTCTAAAGCAAGACTTGAAACCATTTGAAGGGGAGGGGGGGCGAGCTCAATAGAACTGTTGGGTGGAGGGATGGGTTTGGGGGTCGCTGCTTTAAAATGTATGATCCCTGATAGACTGCACTGGCATGTGGTGGCTCCGTTCAGGGGGCCCCCAAAGCTCCTGTAATGCCAGTTGATGGCTCCTCTCCCCCACCCACCTTCCTTTTCAAGAAAGCCCATTGGAAACCAAACCAGGACTGCTAAAATGTTCCTTTAATCAATGTTAGTTTGTTTAGAGCAGTGTTTCCCAAGCTTGGCCACTTGAAGATATCTGGACTTCAACTCCCAGAATTCCCCAGCCAGCATTTGCTGGCTGGGGAATTCTGGGAGTTGAAGTCCAAATATCTTCAAGTAGCCAAGGTTGGGAAACACTGGTTTAGAGACACACCTTCAGGGTCAAGTCCAAATATTATAAAACATTATATCTTTGTATAAAATGTAAGATATAAAGATATTATATTATAAATAGATATCATAAAATATAAATAAATTTAACCCTTTCGAGGTTGGGGAGGGTTTACTCCAATTCCCATGGGTCAGAAGTCCAGGAGATGTTCTCCCTCCCCCCTAACCTTTATCCAACAAGGCCTCCAAAGAATTTGGGGGTCCCCCTCCAACTTTGCAAGGGGGGATTTTGAAGGGATCCCCCTCATTCCCACGGGTCAAAAGTCCGTGACAGTTTTTTCCCCCTTCCCTTTTCCGCTTCTAAAAGCCTAAAGGAGGCTGGAAGAATTTGGGGTTCACCCTCTGACTTTGCATTGGGGGGGCTTTTGCAGGGGGTCCTGAGGAGACCTCACCCCAAATTCCCACGGGCCCAAAGAGTCCGGCAGAGCTTTCTCCCTCCATTCCCCCCCACCATCTATCCAGCCAAAGGGGGAAGAATTTGGGGTCCCCCCTCTGACTCTGCATTGGAGGGGAGGGGGCTTTTGCAGTTGGTCCTGAGAAGACCCCTCCCCAAATTCCCGTGGGCTGAAAACGTCCGGCAGAGTTTTTTCCCTCCCTTCCCCCGTCCCCCTAGTACCTTCTATTCAGTGAAAGGGGGAAGAATTTGGGGGTTCCCCCTCCAACTCTGCACAGGAGGGGGCTTCTCCAAGGGGTCCCGAGGAGACATCACCCCCAATTCCTGTGGGCCCCAAAAGTCCAGCAGAGTTCCTCCCCCTCACCCCCACCCCTTCTATCCAAGGCAAAGCTCCCAAGGGGGGATGAATTGGGGGTCCCCCCTCCGACTTTGCATTGGGGGGGCGAGGAGGCAGGGCTCCCAAAGAGACCTCACCCCAAATCCCCCCCAAAAGTCCAAGCGGAATTCCTCCCTCCTTCCTTTCTGCCCCTAATACTTTCTATCCAACCAAAAGGGGAAGAATTTGGGGTCCCCCCAACTTTGCATGGGAGGGGAGGGGGCTTCTCCAGGGGGTCCCGAGGAGACCTCACCCCCAATTCCCATTGGCCCAAAAAGTCCCTCCCTCCCCCCTCCACACCTATCCAAGCCAAAGCCCCCGGGGGGAAGAATTTGGGGTTCGCCCTATGATTCTGCATTGGGGGGCGAGGCGGAAGAGGGTCCCAAGGAGACCTCACCCCCAATTCCTACGGGCCCAAAGGCTCCAGCAGAGTTCCTACCCCCCAACACCCCTTCTCCCCAAGCCAAAGCTCTCAAAGGGGGGAAGAATTGGGGGTCCGCCCTCCGACTTTTGCACGCCGGGGGTCCCGAGGAGACCTCACCCCAAAATTCCCATGCCCCCCCCAAAAAGTCCGGCGGAGTTCCTCCCTCCCTCCCTCCCTTCTTCCCCCAATACCTTCTATCCAACCAAAGAGGGAAAAATTTGGGGTCCTCCCTCAAACTCTGTACGGGAGGGGAGGGGGCTTCTCCCGGGGCTCCCTCGGAGACCCCACCCTAAATTCCCACGCCTCCCCCAAAAGAAAAAAAGTCAGGCGAAGTTTCTTCCCTTCCCCTTTCTTCAGACCCCCCCAGAAGCTGCAAGAACCAGCGTGGGACCCTTTGGCCCGCAGTTTGGGGCGGGGGGCGGGCAGGGGGTCCCCAAGGAGACCTCACCCCCAATTCCCACGGGCCCAAAGACTCCGGAAGAATTCCCTCCCTCCCCCCCTCCACATCTTCTATCCAAGCCAAAGCTCCCAAAGGGGGGAAGAATTTGGGGGTGCGCCCTCCGGCTTTTACACGCAGTGGGTCCCGAGGAGACCTCACCCCAAATTCCCACGCCCCCCCCAAAAGAAAAAAGTCCGGCGAAGTTTCTCCCCCTCCCCTTTCTTAATAAAACTCCCAGAAGCTGCAAGAACCAGCCTGGGACCCTTTGGTCCGCTAGGGGATTTTTGGGGCGGGGGGCGGGCAAGGGGATCCCAAGGGAAGCCCATTTGGGTCGGGGGGGGGCTTCATTCTCCCCCCGCCTCCCCCACGAGGGCCAAGGAAGCGCTCGCTCACCTGCTCGTCTGAAGAAGGGCGCAGTCACGCGGGGATTTCCCCCTCCGGCTATTTTTTGGAGGGGGGGGCGTTTGAGGACCACCGGAGCCGCCTTTCGTGGGGTGCTTCCCCTGCCCTGCCCGGCCCGGGGGGGGGGGCACCACTCCGGGGAACCCGGCCAAGCAACTCCGCCCCGGCTCTGCGGCGGCCGGCTATAGAAGGCGCGGCGCTGGGACCGAACTGGCTTTCCTAATATAGCCTCCTCCTGCGGCGGTGGATGGAGGGGGGGGGGGGGGCGGGGGGGAGGAGAGAATGATGGACCAGCCGGCCCGGGTTGCTCCTTCCAAGCTCCTGGCACGCGGTCTCCACTGCGGTGGCCCCCCAAACCCCGCGGCTGCCGGAGAGGAGAAGGGGATGCATGGATGTAAGCCCCTCTTCTGGTTCCCCCTCCCCTGCAAAAGCTTCGGGTTAGAATGTCCAGGGAACGTCCTGCCTGTCAACAACTACTTCAGCTTCAACCACAACAACACAAGAGCACCAATTCAAGCTTAATATTAAGCGCTCCAAACTGGACTGTAAAAATTTGACTTTAGTCCTCGGGTTGTGGAAGCGTGGAACTCCATAGTATCATCATCATCATCATCGTCATCATCATCATCATCATTATTTATTAGATTTGTATCTTGACCCTCTCTGAAGACTATCCCCTAACCCCCAACATTTGACCCTTAGACTGTCCATGGTTGACCTCTCCAGATTTCTAAGAGGTCAGTAAGGGGCGTACATAGGTGCACTAGAGTGCCTTCTGTATATCTCATATCTGTTCTCTACTATAACCTTCATTGTGTATTATTTTGTATTGGACAAAATAAATAAATAAAAATAAATAAAATAAATAAATATACCAGGTCTTCAAATTTGGCAACTGCTGGCTGGAGAATTCTGGGAGTTGAAGTCCACAAGTTGCCAAGTTTGAAGACCCCTGGAAATAAACCTTCAACAAACTTTAAGTAGAGTTAATGTAGCAATGGGGGTTAGTCAGTCAATGAATCAGATGTAGTACAAAATAGAATTATTATTATTATTACTATTATTATTATTATTATTATTATTATTATTATTATTATTATTTAGATTTGTATGCTGCCCCTCTCTGAAGACTTGGGGCAGCTCACAACACAACAATAACACAATACATTACAAATCTAATAATAAAATTTTAAAATCAATTAAAAAAACATTAATAACAATACAGGGATGCCTCTACTTACGAACTGAATTCGTTCCATGACCAGATTCTTAAGTAGAAAAGTTTGTAAGAAGAAGCAATTTTTCTCATAGGAATCAACGTAAAAACAAATAAGGCGTGCGATTGGGGAAACCACAGGGAGGGTGCAGGCCCTGTTTCCTCCCAGGAGATTCCTAGGGAGTCCCCATGGAGGCTTCTCTCCACCTTTTCTGGCCCTGTTTCCTCCAAGAAAATGTCTAGAGAGGCCCCCTGGAGGCTTCTCCCCACCTTTTCCGGCCCTGTTTCCTCCCAGGAGATTCCTAGAGAGGCCCCCTTGAGGCTTCTCCCCACATTTTCCGGCCCTGTTTCCTCCCAGGAGATTCCTAGAGAGTTCCCCTTGAGGCTTCTCCCCACCTTTTCCGGCCCTGTTTCCTCCCAGGAGATTCCTAGAGAGGCCCCCTTGAGGCTTCTCCCCACATTTTCTGGCCCTGTTTCCTCCCAGTAAATTCCTAGAGAGGCCCCCTGGAGGCTTCTCCCCGCCTTTTCTGGCCTGGTTTCCTCCCAGTAAATTCCTAGAGAGGCCCCCTGGAGGCTTCTCCCCGCCTTTTCTGGCCTGGTTTCCTCCCTGGAAATTCCTAGAGAGGCCCCAAGGTGGCTTCTCCTCGCCTTTTCCGGTTACAGTTTTGGAGGCTTGGGTTTGTAAGTGGAAAATGGTTCTTGAGAAGAGGCAAAAAAATCTTGAACATCCAGTTATCTGTTAAACTACTGAAGTTTGCAGATGATACAACAGTGATCGGACTCATTCGAGACAATGATGAATCCGCATACAGACGGGAAGTTGAACAACTATCCTTGTGGTGTGACCAGAACAATCTAGAACTGAACACACTCAAAACCGTGGAAATGGTGGTAGACTTTAAGAGAAACCCTTCCACCCTTCCACCTCTCACAATACTAGACAACACAGTATCAACAGTAGAGATCTTCAAATTTCTAGGTTCTATCATATCTCAAGACCTAAAATGGTCACCTAACATCAAAAACATCATCAAAAAAGCACAACAAAGAATGTTCTTTCTGCGCCAGCCCAGGAAGCTCAAACTGCCCAAGGAGCTGCTGATTCAGTTCTACAGAGGAATCATTGAGTCTGTCATCTGCACCTCTATAACCGCCTGGTTTGGTGCTGCAACCCAACAGGACCGACGCAGACTTCAGAGGACAATCAGAATTGCAGAAAAAGCAATTGCTGCCAATCTGCCTTCCATTGAGGACCTGTAGACTGCACGAGTCAAAAAGAGGGCGGGGAAAATATTTATTGACCCCTCACATCCTGGACACAAATTGTTTCAACTACTACCCTCAAAACCTCGCTACAGAGTACTGCACACCAAGACAACTAGACACAAGGACAGTTTTTTCCCGAACGCCATCACTCTGCTAAACAAATAATTCCCTCAACACTGTCAGACTTTCTACTAAATCTGCACTTCTATTCTACTAGTTTTTCTCATCATTCCTTTCACCCATTTCCTCCCATGTTGACTGTATGACTGTAACTTGTTGCGTATATCCTAAGATTTTTATTAATATTGCCTCTTCATTGCTTATTTGACCCCTATGACAATCATTAAGTGTTGTATCACATGATTCTTGACAAATGTATATTTTATTTTATGTACGTTGAGAGCATCTGCACCAAGACAAATTCCTTGTGTGTCCAATCACACTTGGCCAATAAAAATTCTATGCTATTCTATTCTATTCTAAGTAGAGGTGTTTATAAGTAGAGATACCACTGTGTTATTATATACAAATAGGCAAATAATCATAGTTACACAGTCCAATATCATACACATCTAATCCTAATAATGGTTTACAAACCAGGTTAACGCACACAGCAAAATATACACACAGCAAATATAAATCTCTCTAGTATAAACTGCCCCAAGAGGAACAGCTTTGGCTCCCTCTTGTGGCCAACCAGCAAATGACTCTTAAAGGTACAGTCTTAAACTTACATTGTTAACTTCTGTATTGCAAACACCCAACATGTTTACATACAATATATACTAACACTTGGCATCCTGGCAGATAGACTGCCTCCAGGCGGGGAGGTTCAACTGGCAGCCAGGTGGGCATAGTGGGGACTTGGGGGGGGAAATAGCTAAAAAGGGGGTGCCCCCACCTCTTTTTCATTGTGTACATTCAGGGGGGAGGCATCATGGCTCAGACCTCACTGCTGGAGGGGTCCCTTCCTTTGCCTCCCTTGGCAGTGGGGGCTAGACTAGAAGACCTCAAAGGACCCAAAAGATTCCAGGACTGTAAGATAGAGTTACAATTCTTCTAGGACTCTTTAATAGCAATTAGACTTAAGATAGACTGCCCCCCACCTGGGGAGGTTCTGCTGACCACCAGATAGATGGCTAGCAAGGGCAGGCCGGGGCTACAATTAAAGAAAGGGGTTCCCCCGCTTCTTTTTTGTTCTGTAAAGGGAACATTCGTGGAGGGTGTGTGTGCTGTGATTGATATTATATTTTGTTTTAAACTTTGTTATCAACTGTTTGTAAAAATATAAAAATATATAAAAATAATATAAAAAAATAAAAAAATATAAAAAAATATAAAAATATAAAAATATAAAATATAAAAATATAAAAATATATAAATATATGAATATATATAAATATATAAATATAAAAGTATAAAAGTATAAAAGTATAAAAGTATAAAAGTATAAAAGTATAAATGTATAAAAGTATAAAAGTATAAAAGTATAAAAGTATAAAAGTATAAAAGTATAAAAGTATAAAAGTATAAAAGTATAAAAGTATAAAATATAAAAATATAAAAAATAAAAATATTAAAATATATGCTGTAATATATTAATAACTAGCAACATGAATCACTTTCAATAGAATAAATAAATGGGGTTTATTTAAAGCATGCTTGCATTTCCTATAAGACCCCACCCCCACCCCCCTCTTCCTCTTTCCAACCTGCAAAACAGTCGTCTAGAACAGGGGTCTCCAATCTTGGGAACTTTAACCTGGGAGGACTTCAATTCCCAGAATTCCCCAGCTAGCTAGCTGGGGAATTCTGGGATTTGAAGTCCACCAGGCATAAAGTTGCTAATCATAATTTATCACAATATCCTACCTGTCAATGAATACTTCAGTTTCAACCGCAGCAATACTCGAGCACATGTATTAAAACTCAATGTAAACCGCTCCAAATACGACTGCAGAAAATACGACTTCAGCAACCGAGGGCCTGGAATGCACTACCGGACTCTGTGGTTTCTTCCCCAAACCCCAAAACTTTAACCCTACATTGTCTGCAGTCGACTTCTTCCCATTCCTAAAAGGTCCATAAGGGGCGTGCATAAGAGCACCAATGTGCCTACCATCCCTGTCTTTTGGTCCTATTGTCCAAATTTACATGTACCTACTTTGCTTTTGTTTATACCAATACCTACAGCATCATCTTTTATTATTATTATTATTATTATTATTATTATTATTATTATTATTATCATCATCATCATCATCATCATCATTATTAATACAAAACAGCAAACGAGATCACTATGCTGGATTTCATTTATTATTTATTTATTTTTTATTACTTAGATTTGTATGCCGCCCCATCCCCAGTCAGGCACATATTATTATTATTATTATTATTATTATTATTATTATTATTATTTATTGGATTTGCATGCCGCCCCTCTCCGTAGACTCAGGGCGGCTAACAACAATGATAAAAACAGCATGTAACTATCCAATACTAAAACAACTAAAAACCCTTATTATAAAACCAAACATACACTCAAACATACCATGCATAATTTGTAATGGCCTAGGGGGAAGGAATATCTCAACTCCCCCATGCCTGGCGGAATAAGTGAGTCTTTAGTTTATGAAAGACAGGGAGGGTGGGGGCAGTTCTAATCTCCGAGGGGAGTTGGTTCCAGAGGGCCGGGGCCGCCACAGAGAAGGCTCTTTCCTGGGGCCCACCAAACGACATTGTTTAGTCGACGGGACCCGGAGAAGGCCAACTCTTGGGACCTTATCGGCAGCGAATGCAAGCCACGGAGTGTTGTAGAAACATGGGCGAATCTTGGAATAATAATAATAATAATAATAATAATAATAATAATAATAATAATTTGGATTTATATGCCTTGTGCATGCTTGACAAATAAATAAATAAAAATAAATAAGATTGGAGGCCCCTGTTCCAGCTAGTTTAGCTTTCTTGAAGGTGCCGTGTGTGTGTGTGTGTGTGTGTGTGTTCTGGTTGGGTCTTCAGCCTCTTCAATCCCACGGAGGACCTGTGGCCTTGGTGACGGACGACCTCTACTGGACAGCGTGGCCTTTGCATGGGGCTGCCCCCCCCATCGGCCGTCCGCTGGTTGAAGAATGCAGTGGGAGGGCAGGGGGTTGAGGAAAAGGGGGCTGCTTGTAATAGAGTGAGGGAAAGTGAGGAAGGAAAGAATTGGAAAAATGGAGGGGAGACCACCAAGGAGAGAAGCAACCTGGAATGAAGGAGAAGTTTCCTGACAGGGAGAATAATTAACCAGTGGAACTGCTCACCACCAGAAGTCCTGGGTGCTCCAACACTTGAGGTCATTAAGAAGAGAATGGGCAACCATTTGTCTGGAATGGTACGGGGTCTCCTGCTTGAGCAGGGGGTTGGATTGGAAGACCTCTGAGGTCCCTTCCAGCTCTAGGATTGGATGATTGTATAAAGAATGAAAGGAAAAAGAAGAAGGAAGGGAGGCAGGAAAGAAGGGAAGGAAAGAAAAAGAACAAAAGAAAAGAAAGGAAGGAAGGCAGGGAGGGAGGGAGGGGGGGATGAAGAGAGGAAGGAAGGGAGAGAAGGAGATGGTAGGAAGAAGGAAGGAGGGAAGAAGGAAGGAAAATAGGAATGGAGGAGGAAAGGAAGGATAAGGAAGGAAAGAAGGAAGGAAGGGAAGGGAGGGATGAAGAATGAAAGGGAGAGAGGGAGATGGTGGTAAGAAGGAAGGAAGGAGGAAAGAAAGAATGAAAGGGAGGGAGATGGTGGCAAGAAGTAAGGAAGGAGGGAGGGAAGAAGGAAGGAGAAGGAAGGAAGAATGGAAGGGAGATGGTGGAAAGAAGGAAAGGAAGAAGGAAGGAAGGAAGGAGGGAAAGGAAATAAGGAAGGAATAATGGAAGGGAGAGAGGGAGATGGTGGGAAGAAGGAAAGGAAGAAGGAAGGAAGGAGGAAGGAAGGAGGGGAAGGGAATAAGGAAGGAAGAATGGAAGGGAGAGAGGGAGATGGTGGGAAGAAAGAAGGAAGGAGGGAAGGAGGAAGGAAGGAGGGAAGGAAGGGAGGAAGAGAAGGGAGGCATTTATTTCCAATTTCCTGCAAAACCTGTCCATAGCAAACCATTAGTTTGATCACCAATTGCACTGTTTGCTTAACAACCTTGGTGCTTGCTTAGCAACTACAGTAGTTGCTTTACGACCATCTCAAATAAAGGTTATAAAATCAGGTTTCGTCATGTGACCAGAGCGCTTTACAATGGCTGTAAGTTGCAGCCGTGACGGGCAGACGTCAATGTGGTCGTCACTCAAGGATTGCTTGTCCTTACAACCATTTTGCACATCCTGTCGGACACATGATCGATGATCTCCATTTCTGACGCCCATGGCCAGCTTCCAACAGACAACGTCCATGGGGGAATCCAGATTTGCTTAATGACTGCATGACTTACTTAACAACTGTGGCCAAAAAAAAAAAAAAGGCAGTAAAATCAGGCACCACTCAGTAACAACTGCCATACTTAACAATGGAGATTCTGCCCCCAATTTTAGTTGTATAGCAAGGACTCCCTCTACTGTTTTCCTTGCCATTATTAAGGACATAAATCAGATATAAATAGCTTCGTCTCATCGATCCGTATAGTAACAGGGATGAAATACTGCAGAGCAATGAACTACAAATTCTCATTTTCCCCCCAAAGATTTTGCAGCCGTATTTCGCTGAAGTTCATGTTTTTTAATATAGGTTTCATAGTCATTATTATGTGTTGTATTGACATAATAATAATAATAATAATAATAATAATAATAAAATAAATATAATAATTATAATAATAATTATTGTTATATTTATTTTTATTATTATTATTACTGACATAATTATAATAATTCTAATTCTAATTCTAATTATTCTAATTATTCTAATTATTCTAATTATTCTAATTATTCTAATTATTCTAATTATTCTAATTATTCTAATTATTCTAATTATTCTAATTATTCTAATTATTCTAATTATTCTAATTATTCTAATTCTTCTAATTCTTCTTCTTCTTATTGTTGTTGTTGTTGTTGTTATTATTATTATTATTATTATTATTATTATTATTATTATTTCAATACAACACAGCAAACAAGATCACTATGCTGGATTTCGTATTTCATCCCCAGTCGGGCGCTTCCCAAGCACCTAGGACTGAGTGATGTAGCGGTGAATTATGGTTGCCGATCCCAGTAAAGCGGCCTTTTGCAATTGACAGATGGAGATTTTGTCAATTCCGATGGTTTTCAAATGTCCGCTGAGATCCTTTGGCACTGCACCCAGCGTGCCAAGGACCACTGGGACCACTTTCACTGGCTTATGCCAGAGTCGTTGCAGCTCGATTTTTAGATCTTCATATTTCACTAATTTCTCTAGCTGCTTCTCCTCAATTCTGTTGTCCCCTGGGATTGCGATGTCGATGATCCATACTTTCTTTTTCTCCACGATCACAATGTCTGGTGTGTTATGCTTCAGAATTCGGTCAGTCTGAAGTCCGAAGTCCCACAGTAGTTTTGCTTGCTCATTTTTTACCACTTTTTCAGGCTTATGATCCCACCAGTTCTTTGCCACTGGTAAATGGTAGTTCCAGCACAAGTTCATTATTATTATTATTATTATTATTATTATTATTATTATTATTATTATTATTACTATTATGTCAATACAACACAGCAAACGAGATCACTATGCTGGATTTCGTATTTCATCCCCAGTCGGGCGCTTCCCAAGCACCTAGGACTGAGTGATGTAGCGGTGAATTATGGTTGCCGATCCCAGTAAAGCGGCCTTTTGCAATTGACAGATGGAGATTTTGTCAATTCCGATGGTTTTCAAATGTCCGCTGAGATCCTTTGGCACTGCGCCCAGCGTGCCAAGTACCACTGGGACCACTTTCATGGGCTTATGCCAAAGTCGTTGCAGCTCGATTTTTAGATCTTCGTATTTCACTAATTTCTCTAGCTGCTTCTCCTCAATTCTGCTGTCTCCTGGGATTGCGATGTCGATGATCCATACTTTCTTTTTCTCCACAATTAGGATGTCTGGTGTTTTATGCTTTATTATTATTATTATTATTATTATTATTATTATTATTATTACTACTACTACTACTACTACTACTACTACTACTACTACTACTACTACTATTTGGATTTCTATGTCGCCCCTCTCCAAAGACTCGGGTGGCCTACACCATATAGAAAAACATTAATTACAATATTTGTTGAATTATAGGTAGTCCCCCACTTACGATCACAATTGAGCCCCAAATTTATGTCACTAAATGAGACTGTTCTGAATTTTGCCCTGTTTTATGACCTTCCTTGCCACAGTTGTTAAGCCAATCACTGCAGCAGTTAAGTTAGCCACATGGTCCTTAAGTGAATCTGGCTTCCCCATAAGTTTGCATGAGCAGAACAACAACAGAAGGGAAGGGGCCTTGGAGGTCTTCTAGTCCAACCCTGTGCTTGAGAACTAGTCCTTGATTTATGACCACAACTCAGCCTGAAAATCTTAAATGAATTGTGTCTCATTTTACGGCCTTTCTTGACAAAGTTCTTTGAGGAATCTCTGCAGTTCTTCACAGTCCTTAAGAGATTCTGGCTTCCCCAGGGACTTTCTTTGTCACAAGGTCAGTTTGAATGATCACTAAATGAACTGTTGTATGTCGAGGACTGATATGTCTTAGATAACATACAAACTGAAGCAGACAGGTTTATTTATCTCTTTATTCCCCAGGGCACCAGAGGGCCGGACGAGGAACAATGGTTGGAAGCTGACCAAGGAGAGATTCAACCTGGAAATAAGGAAGAACTTCCTGACGGTCAGAGCGATCAACCAATGGAACTGCCTGCCAGGGGAGGTGGTGAACTCCCCAACTCTGGACACCTTCAAGAGGAGATTGGACTTCCATTTGGCTGGGGTGCTGTAGGGTTTCCTGCTCAGGCAGGGGGTTGGACTCAATGACCTAACTGTCCCTTTCAACTCTATTAATAAAATAAAAAATAAAAAAAATAAAAATAAAAGAAAGGCTAACAAGTTTATTCAGCTTAAGCTAACACTGAAAGCGCTGGCTAGTCTGTCTGCTTAGCGTGGCACGCTCAGGCTAACAGAGTGGCAAAGTCAATACCCTTGACAGCTCTTTATATAGGTGCGCCAAAACAGCTGCGACCAACCAGCTTGCAGCAGCAGCCCTGCTTCAGCTGAGGAAAGCCCGGAAGCAGCAAAGACTACCTGTATGTATTCTTTCACAAATGCAAGGTTCTGATTTGCAGAGGAAATTTGCAATCCACTACCAACTGCTCCCGGCTCAATCTGGACAATCATGGGTCAACTTCACACAACCAGCTGAATCCAACCCTGAACCTGACTGGGATTGGCTTGTTTCTGGTTTTGCAGCTGGGGAGCCTGGTCATTGTAGCTTGTCAGCCTGTGGACCAGACTAATGCATGGAAACAGAAACATAGAAGTCTGACGGCAGAAAAAGACCTCCTGGTCCATCTAGTCTGCCCTTATACTATTTCCCGTATTTTATCTTACAATGGATCTATGTTTATCCCAGGCATGTTTAAATTCAGTTCCTGTGGATTTACCAACCACATCTGCTGGATGTTTGTTCCAAGGATCTAGTACTCTTTCAGTAAAATATTTTCTCAAGTTGTTTTTGATCTTTCCCCCAACTAACTTCAGATTGTGTCCCCTTGTTCTTGTGTTCACTTTCCTATTGAAAACACTTCCCTCCTGGACCTTATTTAACCCTTTAACATATTTAAATGTTTCGAGCATGGAACAGCACTAAGGCAATTGTGTTTATTCAACAAACCACAATTCAATGAATCCTGGCTTGCTTGCCACATTACATGACCGAGGCACCCAAAGTTTGAGGCAGAGTATGCTCACTGCTCATTTATTTGTATTATACATTAAACTCTCTCTAATTTCCGGTAAGTCCAGTTGGACAAAGCAGATGGTGCAAACACATCAGAGCTCAATGAAAGTTTCCTGTCGAGATTTTCTGGAGATTCTCCAGTTATCCAGCTCATGGTTGTTCTAAAGATGTTTTTTTTCAAGAGGCACCTGAAGTTTCGGGGGGGGGGGGGTTGAAGACGTTTTGCCTCTCACTCAAAAAGCTTCTTTAGTTCTGACTGGATGGTGAGGAAAGGAAGGATTTACCGTATTTTTCGGGGTATAAGATGCACCTTTTTCCTCCCTAAAAAAGTCTGATAATTTGTGTGCATCTTATACTCTGAATGTAGTTTCCCCCCCCAGCCCTAACCAGGTGCTAACGATCTTCCCAGCTCTTACTTTGCAGACTCTTTCATTGTTACTCTTTGCGAAAAATGTTTTCCAAGCCCTAAGTCTTTGCAGGGTTTTTCCATTGCTCTACTTGTTCAGACTGTTTCTTTCCAGGTGCTAATGATGTTCCCAGCTCTTACTGGCTTTGCAAGTTCATTCATTGTTACTCTCTCAGAATAAAGTTTTTTTAAAAGCCCTAACCAGGGGATAAAATAATGTGCTGAAGCTGACCAGACTAAGGATGCTAGCCAGATGAATACCTGGTAAGCAGATTCTTTTCCCTATTTTCCTCCCCCAAAACTAAGGTGCATCTTATACAGTGATACCTCGTCTTACAAACCCCTTGTCATACAAACTTTTCGAGATACCTACCCGGGGTTTAAGATTTTTTTGCCTCTTCTTACAAACTATTTTCACCTTACAAACCCACCGCCGCCACTGGGATGCCCCGCCTCCGGACTTCCATTGCCAGCGAAGCACCTGTTTTTGCGTTGCTGGGATTCCCCTGAGGATCCCCTCCATGGGAAACCCCACCTCCGGACTTCCGTGTTTTTGTGATACTGCAGGGGAATCCCAGCAGCGCAAAAACGGGCGCTTCACTGGCAACGGAAGTCCGGAGGTGGGGTTTCCCAGCGAGGGGAGCCTCAGTGAAATCGCAGCATCGCAAAAACACAGAAGTCCGGAGGTGGGGTTTCCCATGGAGGGGAGCTTCAGGGGAATCCCAGCAGCGCAAAAACGGGCGCTTCGGCTGGCAAAAGGGGTGAGTTTTGGGCTTGCACGCATTAATAGCTTTTCCATTGATTCCTATGGGAAACATTGTTTCGTCTTACAAACTTTTCACCTTAAGAACCTCGTCCCTGAACCAATTAAGTTTGTAAGACAAGGTATCACTGTACTGTGAAAAATACAGTATGCTCCTGGCAGACCGCAACCGAGTCCAATATTTTTGTTGCCAAGCAAGACAATTAAGCAAATGTTTTTCCCATTTTATGATCTTTCTCACCAATATTGTTTAAGGGAATTCACTGCAGTTGTTAAGTGAGTCAGACGGTCGTTAAGTGAATCTGCTTTCCCATTGACACTGCAATCGTCGTAAATACGAATCAGTTGCCAGGTGTCTGGAATTTTGATCACGGGACCACGGGGACGGCAAGCCTGAGAAATGATCCAAAGTCACTTTTTTCGAGTGGTGGTGTTATTTTAGAAACATAGAAACATAGAAGACTGACGGCAGAAAAAGACCTCCTGGTCCATCTAGTCTGTCCTTATATTATTTCCTGTATTTTACCTTACAATAGATATGTTTATCCCAGGCATGTTTCAATTCAGTTACTGTGGATTTACCAACCACGTCTGCTGGAAGTTTGTTCCAAGGATCTACTACTCTTTCAGTGAAATAATATTTTCTCATGTTGCTTCTGATCGTTCCCCCAACTAACCTCAGATTGTGTCCCCTTGTTCTTGGGTTCACTTTCCTATTAAAAACGCTTCCCTCCCGAACCTTATTTAACCCTTTAACATATTTAAATGTTTCGATCATGTCCCCCCTTTTCCTTCTGTCCTCCAGACTATACAGATGGAGTTCATTGAGTCTTTCCTGATAGGTTTTATGCTTAAGACCTTCCACCATTCTTGTAGCCCGTCTTTGGACCCCTTCAATTTTGTCCATATCTTTTTGTAGGTGAGGTCTCCAGAACTGAACACAGTATTCCAAATGTGGTCTCACCAGCGCTCTATATAATGGGATAATAATCTCCCTCTTCCTGCTTGTTATACCTCTAGCTATGCAGCCAAGCATCCTACTTGCTTTTCCTACCGCCCGACCACACTGTTCACCCATTTTGAGACTGTCAGAAATCACTACCCCTAAATCCTTCTCTTCTGAACTTTTTGCTAACACAGAACTGCCAATGCAATTTGTATGCCGCCCCTCTCTGAAGACTCGGGGCGGCTCACAAAAGTAAGTCGAGGATCATCCGTAATCAAAGCCAGGAAGGTTTGGCAGGCTTCCGAGGCCCCTCCTTCTGCACCCCGATCCCTGCCCCACTGACCACAAGAGGCTTCCAGTTCTCAAAATAAAAATTTATTCAGTAACAAGAACATCGAATCAGCCCCCGTCAAGGGTGGGAGTTCACATTTAAAAACAGCCGAGCATCCTTGTGTCCGGGCAGTCTATCTTAAGAAGTCCCTGGGAGAGTCAAGGAGCCCCATGGAAGGCGAGGGAGAAGACAGGATGGAAAGTAAAAAGTGGGGGTGGTGGACATCCTTTCCCAGTCCTGAAGTTGCTGGAGAGACCCCACCCCATCCCATGCGAGCAGGGAAGGAGGCCCTCCCCAATTTTCCGATAGGATGCATCCCGCAAATCCCCATTTGGAGAAAATGCCTCCCAAGGACCACAGCTTGCCCCCCGTCCCCCCGATTCCTTAAAGATGGATGGACCCCTCCCCTACCAACTGGCACTCGGAGCCAAACTGTGCCGGGGAGCCTTTGCAAAATTAATTCTCCCCGGTTGAGATGTGCCCCACAAACAGTCCATCCAGGATAGTACGCTTCCGTTCCTGCCCGTCGAAGGGGGTTTGTTTTTGGTCTGGATGAGAGTTGGAGTGGCCACGAGAATCGAGAGGAAGGTCACAACCAAGGTTATGATTTCAGACACCCGTTTTTTGGGGGGGGGGCATGGCAAAGACTCACCCCACCCTTGGGTAGTGCTGGATGCTCAGCTGTTGTGGTGGTGGGGCCACACAACTGGGGCTGTTGTAATAACGCAGCTAGAAATGTAGCACAACGCTTAAGAGAAGTTGAGTCACATCCTTGGTCCCTCTTGAAGAGGTCTGGACTTTCATCTCCCAGAATTCCCCGGGACGAGGGAATTCTGGGATTTGAAGTCCATGCCTCTTAAAGGGACCAAGGGCGAGAAAGATTGCTGTACTTGTT
Organism: Erythrolamprus reginae; assembly: GCF_031021105.1. Taxonomy (NCBI): domain Eukaryota; kingdom Metazoa; phylum Chordata; class Lepidosauria; order Squamata; family Dipsadidae; genus Erythrolamprus; species Erythrolamprus reginae. Next base: position 423,933,276 of record NC_091950.1, on the reverse strand, counting down.
TAAATGATCACCATTCACACTTTCAGTACAGAGGGGAGCTCACACACCAGCTTGGGATGGGTGGATGCCATAAGTATCCAATCTGCTCCCCCTCAATACTAGCTCCGCTGCAAGACTGTACAAGATTGACAGTACAACCAAAAAAATTGAGGGTTTGGGGTGCGTGGCAAAGAAATGGGTACCACTGGGGGAGGGAGAGGATGCCCCCTGCCCGATCTACATATCTTCTGAATGCAAAGAGAGAAGAACTGGGGGAGGAGAAGAAAAAAGACCCCCCCCTTTTAAAGAAAAAACCCCTCAGCAATGCTTCCGATCGGGGTGAGTTTTTCCCTTGATTGACGTAACATAAAGCTGCAAGCGAGCCGGTAACGAAGACCTTTAGCAAATGCACAAAAGCTTTTCCAGACTTCTCGGTTTAGACTGTAAGAAAAGAAAAAGGAATATGGGGGGCTGCCTCCCCGAGACTGCAGACATTGGATGCCTGGGATTAGCAGGGTTGCAACTGAAAAGAGAGCGGAGAGGAAGGAGGATGTGGACCCCCCACCCCCCCTGCCCAAAATAGGGGACCCCCTTCTTCCCATCAGCTGCAAGGCACACATTTTGCTTCCGGAAGAGAAAAGAAATGGGGGTGAGTTATTTGGGGCTCCTGCTACTCCCCCCTTCCTCCTTCCCAAAGACAGATCCACCGGTTCTTATTCTTGAGTAGTAAAATACACTGGAATACCCCCCTTGGATGGTGCAAATTTTAAATTCACTCCTTGCAAGGGGAACATAAAATAAAAATAAAAACTATATAATAAGGAGAGAGAATTCAGACATCGGAAGGGGGGGGGGCCCTTCTTTTGGCATTGGTGCAAGAGAAAAAAAAAGGGCACTGGTTGGATCCAATGGGAAGACCCCCGCCCCATCCGGATCTAATGAAGGCCTTCTTTTATTTTGAAAAAAAGATGCGGGGAAAAAAATCAAGTATTGATTCTTTAAGCAACCCTCCAAAATCTCCTGGATTGGGGAAGAATTTCTCAACCGGAGAATTATTCCTGAATTCATCTCTACTTCGTGGCGGGCGAATTTCTCCAGGCTCGGCTGGGTTTTTGAACCCCACTCAAGAGCAACAAGGACGATGGATCTGCCTGGGGGTGGGTTTTTTTTCATTAAAAGCCCTCCACCCCAGTGGTCATCTGGGCTAGAGATAGCCCCAAGAGGGATCTAAGGACAATTTGCCACAGCTGACTTACCCCAAGACGATTCCTTGTACGATTAACTCGACGCGACGCACGTTGTCCGCCAGTTTCTTCCGATGTTATTTTTGTCGATGGAATGGTGAAGAAACGTTGGCGGGCAACGTGTGTCGCGTTATCGTTCCGCGTGGAATTGTCCCGCTGCAAGTGAGCTGTGCAAAGAGGTTGTGGCGAGTTGTCCCGTTCCAGCCACAGAGAAGACTCCTCCTCACAATTGAGGAGGTGTAGGCATCTAGCTGGGTTTTAGGGATGGAAAATGGGGTACTTTCTCCAAAACTAATTCTGGACATTGCCTCTACATCGCCACCCCCCAAAAACCCCACCTCTCCAACCTGTGTTACAACGATCTGAACATCATTCAAGTGTAGACTCAGGGGTCTTTGCGAGAAGGGGGTACAGACCCCGAAAACCTCGACTCGAGGGGCACCTCCGGATCTGGCAAGTCGATGGAGCAATTCGAGTGCCCTGCTTAAACCTATCATAAGCCCCGAGAGAAGAGCTGGGTGCCCCTTTTCCCAGACAATTTTGGGGTGCAATCCCCCAGACGCTTCACTAATCTACTTCTGGGCCTCGGGTTTTTGGTCCTGAACTGGCCTAAAGATTTACACGCAGAAGTCTTCAAACTTGGCAACTTTTAAGACTTTGTGAACTTCAACTCACAAAATTCTCCAGCCAGCTCTGCATAGCTGGGGGCTCGTCCGGGATTTGAACCCGGGACCTATGCACAGCTGGCCTGGAGGATTCTGGGAGTTGAAGTCCACAAGTTTTAAAAGTTGCCGAGTTTGGGGGCTCCTGATTTACAGGAAGAGAATAAAAGAAGCACGACGTAGAAAATTATAGACCACCTTGGAAGTCGTTTCTTGGCCTTGTAAGAAATAAACAATATTGTTTAAATGATAAAACGAGAGAGAGACTGACCGACGCTCTTCGCCTGCCAAGTTTGTCAAAAAAATATCCAGATTTTTTTTCCTCCTCCCTTTGCGCTGCAGTTAAGCGGGAGGAACATTTCAGTGCATGCGTACACTCCTCACCACTGGAAGTGTTACCGACAACACACTTTTAAGCAAACCCTGATTTCCAGAAAAAAAAGGAAATCTAAAAATGAGAAGGGAAAGGAAGGGAGCCACGTCACACACCTGTCCACAAAGGACACCAGGGAAAGGCCAGGTTCTTCGGAGGCAACCGACACAAGACAGGTAACACAACGGGTGGATGAAAAGGCCAAAGGAAAAAAAAACCAGGATATTAAAAAGAAGACACATCTCGCGTGCGTTTTGGCACCAGTTGGCAAAAATAAAAAAAGGAGAGAAACCTCTACTTTTCAAATACCTTTTTCTCTTTTTAAGATAAAACAAGAAAGCGGTCGGTAACGATCCCGAGAGAAGGGAAGTTCAAACAGTTAAGCCTTCATCCCAAAAGGATTGTGCAAAATAATGGGTTGGGGGGGGGTAGACAATTCAGTTAAATCCAGGTTGGGGGGGGGGGCAAACAGACTTTCCAGTTTGCAGAAGAGATGTTCAAAGTCTTTTGACACAGAGCAAAGGGTTTTTTTAGGCAGGACGACAATCCCACCCACCCCACCCCTTGGGTTTTGTTTTTTTAACAAGTCCTACTATGTACAGAAGCACAAACACGCAAAAGACACACACACACACAGTATTTCCACACACGCCACTCTGGTTTTTGGTGACATGAAGCTGGGAGAAGAGGGACGGGACGAGCCGGGGTGGAGCCCCTTACCCTAATTCATTTCTGGACTCTTATTGAAGTGGGGAGGGGAGGGGGGTGGAGAAAGGCAAGGAGATTCGCCCCCCCCCCAGAAACACCCACCACCCAAAAAAAGAGCTTTGCACAGCAGAGAGAAAGAAAGAAAGAAACAAAGAAAGAAAGAAAGAAGGAAGGAAAGAAAGAAAGAAAGAAAGAAACAAAGAAAGAAAGAAAGAAAGAAAGAAAGAAGGAAGGAAAGAAAGAAAGGAAGGAAGGAAGGGAGAGGGCTGGCTTTTGAGTTTTTTGAGAAAGGCCCACTGTTTTTTTAATTCAAGTAACCGGAAAGTCAGATCCTTTTTCAACGCCCGCCTTAAAAGAACACCCGTTCCAGGAAAAGGAAATACTTTTTTTTTTTTAAAAAAAGCTAATTTTTAAATCCCCCCACCCTTTTTTTGGCCGCTCAAAAAGAGGTCCTTTCCAGCAAGGGTTTTTAAAGAGAGCCATGCCGATGCGTTCGACTTGCCCTGGCATGGTGGGGCAAAGCTCCCGAATGCCAATTGTATTGTAAAGGTTTTTGGGTGGGTGGGCACACAGGGAGAAGAGACCCTTCCCTGCCTGCTGCGGAGGTTGGCAGATGTTTCTCAGAGAAGGGGGGGCACTGGGGCTGCCTGGGGAAGGAGGGGAGAAAATCGGAGACAAGGCTTGGAAAATTACCCTCTCTATCTGACAACCCTGTGGACCCCCTACTCAAATGCATCTGGATGAGCCTTTTGGGGGTCCACAGCGGGCAGCATAGTGCTGTTCATTGGCATCATGGGCACAATATTGTCCGGAATATGTGTGTGGTAGAATATTGTGGCTTCTACTGGGCATTTTGTGAAATAACAAACTTCACAGCTGTTTGTATCCAGAGGTTCAACCCAGGGGGAAGGGGGTGAGACTTGGGGGGCTTGTGAGACCCAAACCCCGATTAGCAGACCTCTCCTTGTTGTTTTTGCAAAGAAAGAGTGTTCTTTTAAGACAAAGCTGGAAAAAAATAATAGAGAGGTAAAATATTTTCATAGAAATAAAAAACAAACCACCAAATGAAAAACTAAAAATGAAATAAAACAACGCACAAAAAAAAAATGCCACGGGAGGGTCGTCTCGCAGTCACTCGCACGAATGGAGGTTGGTTTTGTTTTGTTTTTAAACTCGAATTTCAGCCGCCTCAAAAAATGTACATGCAAAAAAAAACCCTGGAGGAACCATACAAATAAAAAGAACATATATATAGATATAGATATATATATATAAAACAACAACAACCTAACTAATAAAGTGCATGTTTCGGCATATATTACATCTGCGAGGGATCGTGAAAAAAATTGAAGGTGGGGAGAGAAAAGGGGGACGAGAAGGGAGGGGAAACTGAGGCAGGGATGATCACATCGTATTATAGACGGGGTTGGCGGTTCGTTTCCGCTCGTTGGGTTTTTTTAGCCTCCTGGGCAGCCGAGTTCTGGCGGAGGGATTTCGAGCGAGCGTGGGCGGCTGCGCCAGGCCGGGCCCCCAAGTCCACGCTCCTTCCAGCGGGCCACAGCTCGGGGCGAAGTCTCGGGCGAACTGAGCCGGGGGCCTTTCCACCGGCCGGCTCAGGGCCAGGCATTCCCACAGCTTGACCGGTTCCACCAAATGCCTGGTGGGTTCGGGAGACGGGAGGGTAGGGGAAGAGAGGGCCGGATCCAGCGTGGGAATCCGGAGAGATTCTGGACAGACGGGTCCGGCTCCGACGTGACGAGGCAAGTCGTCCTTCAGCGAGCCCAGACAATCCAGCTTGGCCAAAGATGCCGAGCGTTTCATTTGAGACGGGGCGGTGAGCCCGGCTTGCCGGAGACGGGATTCCAGTTCTTTTGCCAGCTGCTTGACCAGGCCTGTCCCCTGGCCGTTGTTGTCTTTGGTGCAGCCGTCGCAGCTGGAACGTCGAGGGAGGGAACAGCGAAGAGGACGGGACCAGGGGACGTCCGGAGGGTTGTTTCCCAGATTGGGGGTCCAGCATGTCCAGGGCAGGAAGCCCCTTCCCCTCTCCTCCAGGGAGAAGTGCCCGTTTCCAGCGTAGCCCCCCGAGGGAGCCGGTTCAGGCTCGGTGCTTGTGCTGTCCTGAGTGACTCCTTCCAGACTGAGACGGTACTGCTGACGTGAACAGGGTGGAGGGGAGTGTCCCGCCTGGTTCGGCGAAGAAGAGGGGTCTCCAGGGTTGGACGGGACCCCCGTTTCACCTTCATCCTTGTCAGTCTCTTTCGGGGTTCCCCAAGAGAAGAGGGCTTCGTGGAAGGGGGCGCCCTCCTGTTCTGGTGTCCTGGATAAATCCGGGCTGCCTCCGGGAGTCTCGGAGCAGAATGCGGTGTTGCAGTTTTCATCCACAGTTTTTTCCGGGGTCCGGGTGGTGAGACCGTTCTCGCAGCCCTCTGTGCCGGGCAAGGCAGGCGTGTATTCAATGATCTCAATTCTCTTGGGGAGGGGGCTGAACAAAGGAGATCCCTCGTCACCCTCCATCCAAAGCACCATCCGGTGTTCGCGGGCCACGCCTGGCACCTCTGCAGGGACTTCCGGTGGACAGGATGGTTCTGATGGTGGCGGTTCGGAGATGGTCCCCGTCTCGGAGCTGCTGCTCGTTCTCGAGATCTCCTTATTTCTGGAGAGCTGGGTTGGCTCGTGAGGCATATCTTCGTTCCTGCCCTTTGCGCCCGGATCGGACTCGTTCCGGGAATTCTTCCGGACGGGAAAAAGGGCAACCGGGGAAACGTGTTGCAAATCTTGCTGCTCCTGCCGTAGACGCTCTTCGAATTCCAGAGTGGCCCGTCGGACAGAACCGGGACACCATTTGGGCCCAGGGAGGACTCGGACTTCTGTGGGGTCTTCGGATGAGCCTCTTACTTCCGTGTCTGGCTTAGAAGTGAGCGTTGGGGGCAACGAAGACCTTTCAGGTTCCGGTTTCGATGGTTCTCGGACAGCTTCTTTTGGGCCTGGTCCAGCCACGTCCACTGCCTCCTCAGTCTTCCCAAGCTTGCTATCCAAAGGGCAGTTCACCTCGGCTGGGGTCTCGTGGAGGGTGGTTCTCTTGGGTGTTGGAAGCAGGTTGTTGGTTGTCTCTGCCTTGGCGGGTCCCTGGGATCCCCCCTGATGGATGGACTCGATCTCCGTGACGATCTCTTTGACCGAGACAACGGGGGAATGAGAACGGATCAGGTCCACGGGAGGCTCTGGTTCCGAGTGCTGAAAAAAAAGAGAACAGAGAAAAAAGAAAGTTCAATTAATGATCCCTCAAAATAAGGCCACATCAAATTAAGAAAGAATTTCCTGTCAGTGAGAGCGATCAACCAGTGGAACGGCCTGCCAGCGGAGGTTGTGGACTCCCCAACTTTGGACACTTTCAAGAGGAGATTGGGCTGCCATTTGGCTGGGGTGCTGTAGGATTTCCTGCTCAGGCAGGGGGTTGGACTTGATGACCTGTAAGGTCCCTTTCAACTCTAATAATAAACAAAATAAATAAAAAAATTAGGCCAAGTTACATGCTGGTAGTCTTTATCTTACAACCATCTGTTTAGTGACTATTCAAAACTACAAGGGCACTGAAAAAAGGGACACGTCCATTTTCCACATGACAATTCAGCTCCCCCCCCCTCCAGGGTCTCCTGATCAAAAATTCAGATGCTCGGCAACTGATTTTATATTAATGAAAAGCAAAGTTAGTGGGGAAGTTGGGGTCACTTAACAACCAAGTTACTAAATTAAAAACTGCAGCGATGCACTTAACAACTGGAGAAGAGGCATTGTGTTCCACTACGACCCTTGCCGCCCCCCCCCCCCTGCCAAATTCTGACTGGGGCTGGGGAGTTTGCCAGGAAAGGAATCCACTTAGCAATTATTCTGGGGGTAAGCTGCAATTTGTGAAGATGCCCCCACCGGGAGAAAGAGGAAAAGCTGTGGTAGGGGTCTCGGCATAAAAGGAGAAGGGATGGTACTTCAATCAAGGATAAATCTTTCTTTTTTTTCTCATTTCCTCCCTTCCTCCCTAAGTGTTTTTCTATCTCTACCATTCATCCATCCATCCATCTATCAATTTGTCTGTCTCCATCCATCATCTCTCTCTCTCTCTCTCTTTCCGTCTCTATTTGCCAGTCTATCTTTCTGTCTGTGTTTGTATGTCTCCATCCATCCATCCATTTATCTTCTGTCCATCCTCCCTCTCTCTCTCTCTCTCTTCCTTCCTACCTACCTACCTATATTATCTCTATCTATCTATCTATCTATCTATCTATCTATCTATCTATCTATCCATCCATCCATCCATCCATCTCTATTTGCCTGTCTATCTTTCTGTATTTGTCTGTCTCCATCCATCTATCCATTCATCCATCCATCCATCCATCTATCCATCCATCCATTTACCTTCTGTCCATCCTTTCTCTCTCTCTCTCTCTCTCTCACTTCCTACCTACCTACCTACCTACCTACCTATCATTATCTATCCATCCATCCATCTCTATTTGCCTGTCTATCTTTCTGTTTGTCTGCCTCCATCCATCCATCCATTTATATTCTGTCCACCCCCCCCCTCTCTATCTCCATCAATGGGGAATTCTGGGAGAATTGACCCCCATGAGTCTGAAAGTGGCCATGTGTGGAGCCCTCTGCCTTAGGAGGCCCTAGGAGTGATGGAGGAGGGCCACCCTCCCAACATCCCCCTCCCCTCCGTCTCAGGTACCTTCAGCTGCTCTTCCTCTAGTGAAGAGGCCTCCGAGACCTGTGGGGAGCTGCCCGCGGAGGCGCTTCGCTGGGCCTGCTCGGCGGGATCGCAAGGCAGCAGCTCTAAGCCCGAGACCCGGGCCGCCCCGTTCCGTCCGTTGCCCGGATCTTCCGCCCTGGATGATGCCCGGGGCCTCTTCTCCTGCGAGAGCTCCACAAACTTCTCCAAAGCACTGAAGAAGTCGATCCGGTCCGTGCCGAAGTCTCCGGCGGTGCCTTCCTCCTCCTCCTCCTCCTCTTCCTCCTCCTCCTCTTCTTCTTCCTCCTCCGGCTGAGAAAGGTTGGCGGGGGGGCTGGGCGTGTCTCGCAAGCAGGACTCCAGCTCTTCCATGGGCACCAAGTGGACGTTCCCATCGCCGGCCTTGAGGGCGTCGTTTTCCAAATCGGACACCGCCAAATCCGGAAACCCGCCGGATGGTTTCAAGGGACCCGCTTGCTGCAGCAAGGCCTCGGTCGGGTTGCAGTTGTCGAGGGGCGATTCGGACTCCGCTGGGCAGCAGCCGGAGGGGCAGCCGTTGAGGTTGTTCAAATTCAGCTGGTCTTCCATCTGCTCGGCATCGAAGTCTCGGGGCGCGATCTGCAACTGGATGACCCTCTCTTTGCCCGGGAGGTTGGCCAAAGGGCCGGAGCCCAAGTGGCAGAGCAAGGGCCCGTGGGGGTTGGCGGTGATGCCCACGGGCACCGCCACCAGGCTGCTGGACGACCGGCTGTCGGAGATGCGGTCGGCCGAGGTGGTGATCTCCTTTTTGCTGACCTCCATGCCCGACTTGCCGATGGGCTCGTGGTGGTCCGAGAGATCGCTGTCGGAGTGTGAGCGCCAGAGTTTGTTGTGACGTTGCTTGCTGTGGAGGGAGGGAGAGAGAGAGAGAGGGAAGGAGATGTAGGAATGGAGGAAGAGGGAGGGAGAAGGAGGGAGGGAGTGGGGAGGGGATGTAGGGAGAGAAATGAAGGGAGGGAGAGAGAGGGAAGGAGATGTAGGAATGGAGGAAGAGGGAGGGAGGGAGAAGGAAGGAGGGAGAAGGAGGGAGGGAGAGAGAAAGATGGAGGGAAAGGAGAGAGGGAGAAGGAGAGATAGAGGGGGAGAAAGGGGGAGAAAGGGGGAGGAAGGGGATGTAGGAAGAGGAATGAAGGGAAGGAGGGAGAGAGAGAGAGGGATGGAGGGAAATGGATGGAGGGAAAGGGAGGGAGAGAGAGGGAGGGAGAAAGAGAGGGGGAGAGGAAGAAGGGAGGGTTGAAGGGAGAGAGGGAGGGAGCGTGAAGGGAGGGAGAAAGAGAGGGAGGGAGAAAGAAAAGGGAAGGATGAAGGGAGAGGGAGAGATGGAGGGATGGAGGGAGAGAGATAATGTTGGAATACAATTTTAATATAATTAAAAACATGAATGTTGTCTCCCTCCCATCACCAGCCATCCCATTGAAGTGAATGGGACAGTTGCTCTTTTTAAAATTATGCTTTAAATCAACTGGCTTTGAACCATAATTCTGAAGAAAGAGCCACTGTCACCTCTGATTTAAATCAAATCTGCCTGCTTTGCCCCATTGCGCGCCCTGACGGTGCTCGCAACATTCCCGTGATCACGTGATCCAAATTCGGATATTTGTCACTTCGCATAGACAGATAATCCTCGACTTACGACCACCCGGTTTGTGATCATTCACAGCCACAACAGTGACGAACAAATGGACTTACGGCCCTTTTTCGCACTTAACGACCGCGGCAGCAACACCGTGGTCGCATGATCGAAATTTGGATGCTTGTCCACCGACCCGCACTTACGACGGAGTCACGTGACCCTCTTTTTATGACCTTCTGATAAGCAAAGTCGACAGGGAAATCAGATACACTTAAAAACCATGTTCCTAACTTCAATACTGCAGTGACTCACTTAGCAACGGTGCCAAGAAAGGTCGTAACGTGGGGCAAAACTCACGTTAACGAACGTTTCACATTAGCAGGAGAAATTTGGGTGTTCAATTGTGGGCATAAGTTGAGGATTGCCTGTATTTATGACAGTAGCAATATCCCGCAGTCACATTAACACATTTTAAAGACTGCAGCAGGGGGCAAAACTCACTTAATGACTGTCTCGCTTAGCGACATAAAACACGGGGCCCGATTTCGGTTGTAAACTGAGGACTTCCTATATATGTCTGAATGAGAGATTGGAGGGTAGAAAAAAACATATTGCACAAGCGTTTTTGGACTGTTGACCAAAGGAGAAGTGAAGGAGAAAAACACGACAGATGTGATCCGGTCAGGATCAACAACCAAAGCCTTGAGAGATCAGGTTGCTTGGGGCACTGAAGACCCAGAGGCTGTTTTGTCCTTTCGATGAGCATTCAAGAGCCGGTCACACGCTCTGGACACTGGTCAGCTGCCGGTCCTGTAATCTGTTCCTAAGAACAGCACGGCATCTTTCCAGAAAGAATGGAAAACATGCCATATCATTTTTTATTATTATTATTATTATTATTATTATTATTATTATTATTATTATTATTATTGTTGTTGTTGTTGTTGTTATTGTTTTGTTGTTGTTATTTTGTTATTATTAGTATTATTAGTATTATTATATTACTAATAATAGTAGTAATAGTAATAGTAATAATAGTAGTAATAATAGTGGTAATAATAATAATAATAATAATAATAATAATAATAATAATAATAATTTGGAAGGGACCTTGGAGGTCCTCTAGTCCAACCCCCTGCTTAGGCAGGTAACCCTACACTAGTTTGAAAAGCTAACACAGTTCTAGGCTGCATTAACAGAGGGATAAAATCAAGATCATGTGAAGGGTTAAGACCAGTTTACAAGGCCTTGGTAAGGCCACACTTGGAACCCTGCATTTTTGGTTGCCATGATGCAAAAAGGATGTGGAGACTCTAGAAAGAGTGCAGAGAAGAGCAACAAAGAGGATCAGGGGATAAATGGAGGCTAAAACATATGAAGAACGGTTGCAGGAACTGGGCCTGGCTAGTTTGATGAAAAGAAGGACCAGGGGAGACATGATAGCAGTCTTCCAGTATCTCAGGGGTTGCCACAAAGAAGAGGGAGCCAAGCTATTCTCCAAAGCACCCGAGGGTAGAACAAGAAGCAATGGGTGGAAATTAAAAAAGGAGAGAAGCAACTTAGAAGTAAGGAGAAATTTCCTGACAGTCAGAACAATTAATCCGTGGAACTCCTTGCCTCCAGAAGTTGTGAATGCCCCAACACTGAACACCTCTGCCGTCAGGCATGGGAGAACTGAGATATTCTTTCCCCCTAGGCCTCTACAATTTATGCATTGCATGTTTGGTTTTATAAATAAGGTTTTTTTTAGTTGTTTTAGTATTGGATTGTTACATGCTGTTTTTATCACTGTTGTTAGCCACCCCGAGTCCACGGAGAGGGGCGGAATACAAATCTAATAAATAATAATAATAATAATAATAATATTTAGCAGATGTTGGATAACCATCTGTCTGAAGTGGTGTAAGGTTTCCTGCCTAAGCAGGGGTTGGACTAGAAGACCTCCAAGGTCCCTTCCAACTCTGTTTTTATTATAATGGAATGGAAACCTGGCCAGGGTGAACATTTTTTCTTTCCTGAGCCCAGAAAATTCACGCGGCCTTGGTTGGAAATCGGCCTTAGAAGCCGGGTGACTTTTTAAGAGCCAGAGTTTTCATTCCTTCATGGGGAGATTAATTATTATAAGAAGCGATGGGTGGAAGCTAAACAAGGAGAGAAGTAACTTAGAAGTCAGGAGAAATTTCCTGACAGTTAGAACAGTTAATCTGTGGAACAGCTTGCCTCCAGAAGTTGTGAATGCCCCAACACTGGAAGTTTTCAAGATGTTGGACAACTGACTTTGGTCTGAAATGGTGCAAACTCTCCTGTTTGGAGAGAGCGGGGTGGACTGGAAGACCTCTGTGGTCTCCTCCCATTGTGTATTCTGATTTCTCTCCCTCCTTTCGCAACGGGGCCGTGCCCTGAGGCTGGCCAAAATGCCAGCCTTCTGATGGGAACTGGTCCATCTCCGGCCCGTTTCAAAATCCCTTCCCTTCGGTCTCGTTTCTGGCCAGTGGTTGCTTCAGAAGACGCTTTCGAAACCTCCCGTGAAATTCAAGCTCCAGGCCTCTTGACAGCCACGTGGCTGCAAAGGGGAGAATTCTTGTCGCTGAAAACACACAACAGGTTGCCAAAAATCTGCGACCCCTGTTGCAAACCACAAGCCTGAGAAACAGCAAAATAACAACCAAACAACAGAAGGGATCTTGGAGGTCAGGTAGTCCAGCCCTGCCCTCGAGAACGGACCTATGCAAGTCGTCCTCTACTTATGACCACAACTGAGCCCCCCCCCCCAAAAAATATTGCTGCTTACTTTTTTTCTGATCCCCGTTGTAAAGCAAACCACTGTAGTTGTTTGGTTAGCAACATGGTCATTAAGTGAATGCGGGTTCCCCCGTGGACTTTTCTAATCACAATAGGGGATAAAAACATAGAAACGTAGAAGATTGATAGCAGAAAAAGACCTCCTGGTCCATCTAGTCTGCCCTTATAATATTTCCTGTATTTTATCTTAGGATGGATCGAAGTTTATCCCAGGCATGTTTCAATTCAGTGACTGTGGATTTACCAACGACGTCTGCTGGAAGTTTGTTCCAAGCATCTACTACTCTTTCAGTCAAATAATATTTTCTCACGTTGCTTCTGATCTTTCCCCCAACCAATCTCAGATTGTGTCCCCTTGTTCTTGTGTTCACTTTCCTATTAAAAACACTTCCCTCCTGAACCTTATTGAACCCTTCAACGTATTTAAATGTTTCGATCCTGTCCCCCCTTTTCCTTCTGTCCTCCAGACTAGACAGACGGAGTTCATGAAGTCTTTCCTGATACGTTTTATGCTTCAGACCTTCCACCATTTTTGTAGCCTGTCTTTGGACCCGTTCAATTTGATGTGAGGTCTCCAGAACTGGACACAGTCTTCCAAATGTGGTCTCACCAGCGCTCTATACAGCAGGATCACAATCTCCCTCTTCCTGCTTGTTATACCTCTAGTTATGCAGCCAAGCATTCTACTTGCTTTCCCTACCGCCTGACCGCACTCTTCCCCCTTTTTGAGACTGTCAGAAATCACGACCCCTAAATCCTTCTCTTCTGAAGTTTTTGCTAACACAGAACTGCCAATACAATACTCCGATTGAGGATTCCTTTTCCCCAAGTGCATTATTTTACTTTTGGAAACATTAAACTGCAGTTTCCATTGCTTTGACCACTTATCTAGTAAAGCTAAATCATTTGCCATATTACAGACGCCTCCCAGGAATATCAATCCTATTGCACACTTTTGCAGGATATAATTGTGACCGTCATAAATACGAGGACCTAGGAGTTATATAGGAAGTCCTCACCTTAGGACCACAGTGAAGGTCAACATAAGTAAGCTTTGCCCCATTTTATGACAGTCGTTAAGTGAATCCGGCTTTCCTGCTCCGAGTCTTTCCCCCCAATTGACTGTTTGTGAGAAGGTAGTAAAAAGGAAATCCTGGGAATGCTACGACGGTCATAAGTACGAGTCAGTGGCTGAGCGTCTGAATTTTGATCATGTGCTGCAACGGTCGTAAGTGTGAAACACAGTCCCCTTTTTTCAGCACAGTTGTAACTTTTAACGGATGCTAAGTGAACACTTGTAAGTCAAAGGCAGCCTCAGGGATGGGATTCAGCCGGTTTGGGCGAACCTGACGGTAATTTTACATCTGGTTCGCGAAATCCAGTAGTGGCTTCCTACCGGAATGGTAGAGGACCACACACCAGAAGCAAACATTGAGCTGCATCGTGCAGCTTCGGGTCTCTGGGGTGCATCGTGAGTGTGCCAGCATTTTTTTGCTTCTGTCCATGTGCAGAAATAAAAATCTCGCATGGGAACATGCGTGCGAGATTTCAGTGATTATTTTGCTCCTGCGCATGCCCCCTCTTGCGAGAATTTGCTTGCTGCACATGCGCAGAAGCAAAAACATGCTTGGACATAGACCCAAAGCTGCACCGGTAGTGGCAACCCCCGCCTGGCCGAACCGGTAGTTGTAAGGACTGGATGGGCCTGCCCCCCACCCCACCCCTCCGAGGAGTCTCCAAGTGGCCCATCTGGATGCCATGAACAAGCAGGAAGAGGGAGATTGTGATCCCGCTACATAGAGCGCTGGTGAGACCACATTTGGAATACTGTGTTCAGTTCTGGAGACCTCACCTACAAAAAGATATTGACAAAATTGAACGGGTCCAAAGACGGGCTACAAGAATGGTGGAAGGTCTTAAGCATAAAACGTATCAGGAAAGACTTCGTGAACTCAATCTGTAGAGTCTGGAGGACAGAAGGAAAAGGGGGGACATGATCGAAACATTTAAATATGTTAAAGGGTTAAATAAGGTCCAGGAGGGAAGTGTTTATAATAGGAAAGTGAACACAAGAACAAGGGGACACAATCTGAGGTTAGTTGGGGGAAAGATCAGAAGCAACGTGAGAAGATATTGTTCTACTGAAAGAGTAGTAGATGCTTGGAACAAACTTCCAGCAGACGTGGTTGGTCAATCCACAGTCACTGAATTTAAACATGCCTGGGATAAACATAGATCCATCCTAAGATAAAATACAGGAAATAGTATAAGGGCAGACTAGATGGACCAGGAGGTCTTTTTCTGCCGTCAGTCTTCTATGTTTCTATGTTTCTATGTAAGTGCAGGGCCCGTGCGGAGGCTCCGGGAGGGCGAAAAATGGAACCGGAAGTTCTGGAAACACGTCCATTTCCAGCTTCTGGAGGATCTGTGGAGCCAGAGGAGGCTGTTTTCACCCTCCTGGCGGCTCAACAAAACCCCCCAGAGCCTCAAGAGGGCAAAAATGTCCCCTCCTCGTGCAGGAGGCAGTGGAGGCCACGCCCCCATGGCCATGCCCAACCGGCAACTGGGGCAGAGCACCGGTTGCTAACGTTTTTCCAATCTCAGCCCTGTGAAAGGCTCCTAGCACAAGTAGGGGTGCCTGGCGCCGTCCCCCTCGCCGTGGGTGAGCAGCTGGAGGTCTCACCTGGCCAGGAGGATGCCCTGGTATTCTTCCAGCTGGCGCATGAAGCTGGGGTTGGGCTTGGTGACGCTGCGGCGCTCCTTGACGTAGTCGTAGGCCCGGTCGAGGTTCCAGCCGTACTCCTTCATGGCGTAAGCGATGACGGTGGAGGCCGAGCGGCTGACCCCCATCTTGCAGTGGACGAGGCACTTGGAGCCGTTCTTCCTGGGAGGGGAACCGGCAGGGGGAGAGTTGCAAGAGGGAGGAAAGAGGAGAGGGACCCCCCTTGCAGCCCCAGAGGTTGGTGCCCCCCCCTTTTCTGCAGTGCATCATGATCCCAAGCAGGGAAGGTTCTAAACCCCACCCTCAATCTGTCTGTCCATCCGTCCATTCATCTATACATCCATCTATATGTATACAGTATATATATCTGTCATCTATTTTTAACTGAAACCTCTCATCTTTCTCTGTCTATCAAGCTATATCTATAGTATGCATCTACAATCTCTCTTATCTATCAATCATCTGTATATAATCATATAATCATATATAATATAGTATATAATACTATATTACAATATGCATCTATAATCTCTCTCATTATGTCTATATATATATGTATCATGTAAGTATGTATGTATATATGTATCTCTCTTTTTCTCTCTCTCATCTATGTCTATATCTACCATTTACCGTATATCTATCTGTATGTTTCTTTCTATCTATCTATCTATCTATCTATCTATCTATCTATCTATCTATCTATCTACCTACCTACCTACCTACCTACCTACCTACCTACCTACCTACCTACCTACCTATTATCTGTCTATAATCAATCTCTTTCTCTCATCTATGTCTATATCTATCATCTCTCTCTCTCTCTGCATCTCTGTATGTATGTATATATGTATCCATCCATCCATCATACATCGAGTCTTCGGAGAGGAGCGGCATACAAATCTAATAAATTATTATTATTATTATTATTATTATTATTATTATTATTATTATTATTATCTATAATCAATCAATCTCTCTATCTCATCTGTCTATAATATCTCTCTCTTTTTCTTTCTCATCTATGTATATCTATCATCTATCTATTTGTATGTATGTAAATTTGTATCTATCTATCTTACCTACCCTACCTACCTATCATCTATGTCTCTATGTCTCTGTCTGTCTGTTTATTTAACATCTATCTACATTACCTCTCTCCTTTGTCCACCTGTCTATCCATCTATTTTCCCATTTCAACCACGTTTTAGGGAAAAGCCTTCTAGGCAGAAAAGCAAAGCCGAAATCTACCAACTTATTGCACAATCAGCCTTAGGTAGCCGAGCTGTGTTTCCCAAAAGTGTGGGATCATCGCTCCCAGCCTTGGGGCACTAAGTCCGAGTGCTTCTCTTAGCCACCTTTAAGCGGGCAAGTTTCTCAGGAGAACTTTGTCTCCCTGAACCAGATCGAGTTTTCTCCTCCTGTTCCTCATCACAGTTAATGCTGATTTAATCCAACCGTTTGTGGTGATTGAAGCTCACCGGGCTTTTTAACAAGGATGGGCAACTACAGCCAACTTGGACTTCAACTCCCAGAATTCCTAGCCCAGCTCAGGCATTCTGGGAGTGGCTCCGTCCTTATTCTTGAAATATTTTTAAAATATATTAGATTTGTTATTGCACATTGTTTTTATTATTGCTGTGAGCCGCCCCAAGTCTACGGAGAGGGGCGGCATACAAATCCAATAAATAAATAAATAAATAAATAAATTAAAAAAAATAAAATAAATAATAATAATAATAATAATAATATTCTACGCTGCTGAATAAATGAAAGCAACCCATGAATGGAGGCCGAATGAATAGCAGACCCGAAAGACAAACGACCCAAAGGGACTCACTTGGCTTTGGAGATGAATTTGTAGGTGTCGTTCCAGAAAGCCAGCAAATCCGTCGCCTCTTCGTCATAAACTCGGATATTGTGGTATTCGAAAACTCCCGGGAAGAAATTATCGATCTCACGAGTGACATTCAGAATATACCGCACCCTGAATGAAAAATTGCAGAAGTTGCATTGTTTGTTTGTTTATATCCTGCTTTAGTTCTTTAAACCAATCGTAGAATACAATACAATATGGAAATGAAACATAGAAACATAGAAGACTGACGGCAGAAAAAGACCTCCTGGTCCACCTAGTCTGCCCTTGTACTATTTTCTGTATTTTATCTTAGGATGGATCTGTGTTTATCCCAGGCATGTTTCAATTCAGTTACTGTGGATTTACCAACCACGTCTGCTGGAAGTTTGTTCCAAGGATCTACTACTCTTTCAGTCAAATAATATTTTCTCCTGTTGCTTTTGATCTTTCCCCCAACTAACTTCAGATTGTGTCCCCTTGTTCTTGTGTCCACTTTCCTATTAAAAACACTTCCCTCCTGAACCTTATTTAACCCTTTGACATATTTAAATGTTTCGATCATGTCCCCCCTTTTCCTTCTGTCCTGCAGACTAGACAGATGGAGTTCATGAAGTCTTTCCTGATACGTTTTATGCTTAAGACCTTCCACCCTTTTTGTCGCCCGTCTTTGGACCCGTTCAATTTTGTCAATCTCTTTTTGTAGGTGAAGTCTCCAGAACTGAACACATGAATAGAATGGGAAAGAAATAGAAATAAAATAGAATAATATTTAAATAGAATAGAATAGAAAATAGAGAAAGGAATAGAATGGATAGAATGAAGAAATAAAAAAGAAATCCACAGTCACTGAATTTAAGCATATATCCATGCTAAGATAAAATACAGGAAATAGTATAAGGGCAGACGAGATGGACCAGGAGATCTTTTTCTGCCATCAGTCTTCTATGTTTCTATGAATGGGATAGAATAGAATGGAATGGAATGGAAAGGAATGGAAAATAAATAGAAATAAAATAGAATAATATTTAAATAGAATAGAGAATAAAGAAAGGAATAGAATTGGATAGGATAGAATGGAATGGAAAGGAAGATAAATAGAAATAGAATAGAATAATATTTAAATAGAATAGAATAGAATAAAGAAAGGAATAGAATGGGTTAGGATAGGATAGAATGGAATGGAAAGGAAAATAAATAGAAATAGAATAGAATAATATTTAAATAGAATAGAATAGAGAATAGAATAAAGAAAGGAATAGAATGGGTTAGGATAGGATAGAATAGAATGGAACGGAACAGAAAAGAAATAGAATAGAATAATATTCAAATAGAATAGAATAGAATAGAGAATAGGATAGGATAGAGCAGGGAACCCTACACCACTTCAGACAAAAGAAAAATATTATTAGACCCAATACTCCAAAATAAACAAATAAACGCATAAATAAGCAAAACAAGCAAGGAAGGAAATAACTAAAAATAACAAAAACCTCCACCCTTCTGGCCTTGGATGTAGTTACTATCCCTTTGCTACAGGGAGGGCTGCGTGTGAAAATATCTGTGCCATTTCTCTCTCGGCAGATATTGTAATCATCGCCAGGAGTCAATCACACTTGCTTAACCTAGTTTTTCAGCCTGCGAAATTTTCCTGCAGGGAATTTGGCAACAGTCAAGGATAAGATAAGCAAGCCGAGGTCTGTCTTTCTCTGCGCAAATATAATACATACATAGAAATACAGAGCTTTGGGAGTTGGTAGCGGCTTCTTGCTGTTCACAATATTTCATTTCATTTCATTTATTAGATTTCTAACTAATTTCTAACTACTTCTAACTAATTATATTTCTAACTAATTTCTAATCCCTTTATATAGAGCGCTGGAATAATACTATGTCCAGTTCTGGAGACCTCACCTACAAAAAGAGACTGACAAAATTGAACGGGTCCAAAGACGGGCTACAAGAATGGTGGAAGGTCTTAAGCATAAAACTGATCAGGAAAGACTTCATGAACTCAATCTGTAGAGTCTGGAGGACAGAAGGAAAAGGGGGGACATGATGGAAACATTTAAAAATGTCCCACAGAGTTGGCCTTCTCCGGGTCCCGTCGACTAAACAATGTCGTCTGGCTGGACCCAGGGGAAGAGCCTTCTCTGTGGCGGCTCCGACCCTCTGGAACCAGCTCCCCCCTGAGATTAGGATTGCCCCCACCCTCCTTGCCTTTCGCAAACTCCTTAAAACCCACCTCTGCCGCCAGGCATGGGGGAACTGAAACATCTCCCCCTTGCCCATGCTGTTTTGGTGTTCGATTGATTGTGTGCTTGTTTTTTAATATTCTGGGGTTGTTTTTTATGAATTTTTTAGCTTAAAATTGTAATTGGATTGGTGGGTATTGGATTTGCTATTATGTATTGTTTTTACTTTGTTGTGAGCCGCCCCGAGTTTGCGGAGAGGGGCGGCATATAAATCCAATAAATCTAATCTAATCTAATCTAATCTAATCTAATCTAAAGGGTTAAATAAGGTTCAGGAGGGAAGTGTTTTTAATAGGAAAGTGAACACAAGAACAAGGGGACACAATCTGAAGTTAGTTGGGGGAAAGATCAAAAGCAAAATGAGAAAATATTATTTTACTGAAAAAAGAGTAGTAGATTCTTGGAACAAACTTCCAGCAGACGTGGTTGGTCAATCCACAGTCACTGAATTTAAATATGCCTGGGATCAACATAGATCCACCCTAAGATAAAATACAGGAAATAGTATAAGGGCAGACTAGATGGACCAGGAGGTCTTTTTCTGCCGCCAGTCTTCTATGTTTCTATGTTTCCTTCCATATAACAATTAAAAGGGCAGTGAACAACAATTTAAAACAATTAAAACCCCTTAAATAAAACATTCATGTGTAAGGGGTTTTTTTGGAGGGGGGGGGGGCTGAGAGAAGGAAGGACCGAAGCTTTTGTGTTTTGGGAGGACAATTTTCACAGCCAACTCACCCTCTGGTTTGCAAGTCTTCCAGGTTGGAGGCGTTCCACTCCGAACCCTGCAAAAACAGGCGAGAAAGAAAAACCCAAGAGTTCCCACGTCAGCCCAGAGCACAGCCGGTCATGCCAAGTAATAATAACTAACAATTAAAACATGCCAAATATGGCAATATCAGGTGCAAGGAATATTCAGAACTCCTGGCTAAGAACCTTTAACTGTTGTCTTCCGATTGGACTCTAAGATAATGAGAAACCCAGAGTTTCTCAACTTTAAAAATTTTGAGAGGTGTGAGTTTAATTCCCAGGATTCAAATTTTGGAAGTTGAAATCCACCCAACTTAAAGCAAGTCCTCCCCTCTTAAAGCATGCTGGTTGGGGAATTCTGGGAGTTGAAGTCCACAGATTTTAAAGTGCACACCCCTAATCTAAGCAGTACAATTCTTCCAAAACAGTCACTCATGCCCTCATCACCTCGAGGTTCGACTACTGTAACGCTCTCTACATGGGGCTACCTTTGAAAAGTGTTTGGAAACTTCAGATTGTGCAGAATGCAGCTGCGAGAGCAATCATGGGCTTTCCCAAATATGCCCATGTTACTCCAACACTCCGTAGTCTGCATTGGTTGCCGATCGGTTTCCGGTCACAATTCAAAGTGTTGGTTATGACCTATAAAGCCCTTCATGGCACCGGGCCAGAATATCTCCGGGACCGCCTTCTGCTGCACGAATCCCAGCGACCAGTTAGGTCCCACAGAGTGGGCCTTCTTCGGGTCCCGTCAACTAAACAATGTCGGTTGGCGGGGCCCAGGGGAAGAGCCTTCTCTGTGGCGGCCCCGACCCTCTGGAACCAACTCCCCCCAGAGATTAGAATTGCCCCCACCCTCCTTGCCTTTCGTAAGCTCCTCAAAACCCACCTCTGCCATCAGGCATGGGGGAACTAAGATATTCTTTCCTCCTAGGCTTCTACAATTTATGCATGGTATGTTTGTATGTATGATTGATTTTATAACAAGGATTTTTAGCTGTTGTAGTATTGGATTTTTACATTCTATTTTTTGTCACTGTTGCTAGCCGCCCCGAGTCCATGGAGAGGGGCGGCATACAAATTCAATCAATCAATCAATCAATCAGTCAATCAATCAGTCAATCAATCAATAAAATGGATGTGTCCGTTCTACCCCACCACATGCAGGATCACAACCCATGAATCTATTTTGGGAAATCAACTCAGACTTTGGTAGCACTTTCACTAGTGGACCAGAAGTGAGGGTCACTAGTGGACGATTCATATGAGATTGAAAACCTGAAGCTTGAGCGAAGAGGTCCATTTCGCCCAGCGGTGGGAAAGTCTTACCAGAAAGACGTGGTCGAATATTTGCGTCGGGCTGTCCATCTGGCCCAGAATGACAATCATTTCATTATCAATAAATTCCTTAAACTCGCGCAGGTTGCAGGCCATCTGCATTTCAAGCTCCGTTCGGATCTGGGGTGGGAGGGAGAGAGAGAGAGAGAGAGAGGGGTAGCCTTAAGGGAGGAGGACTCTCGGCTTTCCCAAAACACACATTTTTGCAAAAAAAATAATAATATCCTAGTAATTTAAAAAATGAAATATTTTAAATAAAACAGATGAAATTGTTAAAATGTTTTATTACTGTAAGCCGCCCAGAGTCCTTGCGGAGTTGGGTAGCAGAGAAATCAAATTTAAAAATAATAAATAAATAAATAAATATTAATAATAACAACAGAGTTGGAAGGGACCTTGGAGGTCTTTTAGTCCAACCCCCTGCTTAGGCAGGAAACCCTACACTACTTCAGACAGATGGTTATCCAACATCTGCTTAAAAACATCCAGTGTTGGGGCATTCACAACTTCTGGAGGCAAGCAGTTCCACTGATTCATTTTTCTAACTGTCAGGAAATTTCTCCTTAGTTCTAAGTTGCTTCTCTCCTTGTTTAGTTTCCATATATTGCTTCTTGTCCTACCCTCAGGTGCTTTGGAGAATTGCTTGACTCCTTCTTCTTTGTGGCAACCCCAGAGATATTGGGAGGCTGCTATCATGTCTCCCCTGGTCCTTCTTTTCCTTAAACCAGCCATGCCCAGTTCCCGCAACCATTCTTCCTATGTTTTAGCCTCCATTTATCCCCTCATCCTCTTTGTTGCTCTTCTCTGCACTCTTTCTAGAGTCTCAACATCCTTTTTGTTTCGTGGCGACCAAAACTGAATACCATAATCCAAGTGTGGCCTTCCCAAGGCCTTATAAAGTGGTCTTAACCCTTCACGTGATCTTGATTCTCTCCCTCTGTTAATGCAGCCTAGAACTGTGTTGGCTTTTTTGGCAGCTGCTGCACACGGCTGGCTCCTATTTCAATGGTTGTCCACTAGGACTCCAAGATCCCTCTCACAGTTACTACTGTTGAGCAATGTACTACATATACTGCACTTGTGCATTTGTTTGTTTGTTTGTTTATTTATTGTTAGAGTTGGAAGGGACCAGGCGGGTCATCAAGTCCAACCCCCTGCCTAAGCAGGAACCCTATAGCATCCCAGCCAAATGGCAGTCCAATTTCCTCTTTAAAATGTCCAGAGTATTGGAGTTCACAACGTCCGCTGGTAGGTTGTTCCACTGGTTGATCGTTCTGACCGTCAGGAAGTTCTTCCTTATTTCAAGGAGAGATTCAACCTGGAAATAAGGAAGAACTTCCTGACGGTCAGAACGCTCAACCAGTGGAACAACCTACTAGCGGACGTTGTGAACTCCAATACTCTGGACACTTTCAAGAGGAGATTGGACTGCCATTTGGCTGGGATGCTATAGGGTTCCTGCTTAGGCAGGGGGTTGGACTTGATGACCCGCCTGGTCCCTTCCAACTCTAACAATAAATAAACAAACAAACAAACGCACAAGTGCAGTATATGTGGTACATTGTTCAATAGTAGTAACTGCGAGAGGGACCTTGGAGTACTAGTTTTTTCTTGCCTAAATGTAGAACCTGACTTTTTTCACCATTTCATTTTGTTAGGTAGCGCCCATTGTTCAAGTTTGTCAAGCAATTTTAAATCAAACACAGTTAGTCCTCGAGTTATGACCATAGATAAACAAGTTAACAAAGTCGGAAAGGACCCTGCAGGTCTTCAAATCCAGCCCCAGGCTCAAGCACGAGACTCAACCATATCTTGGCCAAATGATGACCCAGTCTCTTCTTGAAACCCTCTGATGATGGAGCCCCACCACGTCTTGAGAGAAACCCATCCCATTTATTGATTGTTCTCACGTTGGGAAGTTTCTCCTTAATGGCAGGTTGTCTTCTCTCCTTGGTGAGTTTCCATCCGTTGCTTCTTGCCCGGCCTTCAAGGGGCTTTGGAAAATAAGTGGACCGCCAACTCCTCTTTGTGGACAATGGCTGGCAGAGAAGCCCTGTCCCCAAAGGTCTCCATCCCACCCAACTCACCTCCTTGGACGTGATGTTCTCCAGATCTTTCTGCATCATGATCTCTCTCAGTTTGGTCTTGATCAGGCGCTCCGTTCGCTCGCGCTCCGTGGGGCTGAAACGAGGGAGGACACAACGGACAGATTTCAGGGATGTTTTTTTAATTGATGTTGGTGGCATTGACATCTTGACAAATGTATATTTTCCTTTTATGTACACTGAGACCATATATGCACCAAAGACAAACTCTTTGTGTCTCCACTCACACTTGGCCAATAAAGAATTCTGAAGGGTGGGGGCAGGCGAGGAGGGTGGGGGCAGTCCTAATCTCCGGGGGGAGTTGATTCCAGAGGGCTGGGGCCACCACAGAGAAGGCTCTTCCCCTGGGTCCTGCCAAGCGGCATTGTTTAGTTGACGGGACCTGGAGAAGACCCACTCTGTGGGACCGAACTGGTCGCTGGGACTCGTGCAGCAGAAGGCGGTCCCTGAGATAATCATGTCGCCAGGCATGGGGGGAATAACTATGTCTTCCCCCACCACCGTCTTTTTTCCTGGCTGTATTACATGAGAATGGTGTGATTGTCTAGTAACGATTGTTTTTAATATTTATGGGTTTTAAATTTAGCTTTTTATTTAATATTGGATTTGCACTCTGTGTATTGTATTGTTGTTGTTGTGAGCCGCCCCGAGTCTTCAGAGAGGGGCGGCATACAAATCTAATAAATCTTCATCTAAATCTATGAGAAAGCTGCTCAAAGCCTGTGAGGGGTTTTGCAGGCGTCTTCCTCGTCCGTGATCCTACGGTTAATTATTCCTGGCCAAATGTATTTAGCAAAGCCCATTAGATGAGGCTGATCCGCTTGTTGCCAGAGAGGTCTCTGGGGAGCTGGCAGGCGATTGAGTGTGTGTGTGTGTGTGTGTGTGTGTATTTGTGTGTGTGCTTGCAAGCACTTATTTGTACAGTTAGTGGGAATTTTAGTTCCCCTTCATTGCTGAGCAGCTACAGACTTAAAGATTTTGGAGTTTGGCCTCAGGTGATTAAGATCTTCATCGTAATCTATTCTATATTTCTATTCTCTATTCTCTCTTCCAGTGTTTCCCAACCTTGGCCACTTGAAGATATCTGGACTTCAAGTCCCAGAATTCCCCAGCCAGCATTCGCTGGCTGGGGAATTCTGGGGGTTGAAGTCCAGATATTTTCAAGTGGCCAAGGTTGGGAAACACTGCTCTATTGTATTCTTCCTTCATTCCATTATTCTATTCTATTCCATCAGCAAAATCTCCCTGGGACACGTGCATGCAAGAGAAAAGAAGTTGCGTGCGCAGCGCACCGGTAGCAGGGGTAGCAGCAACCCCCTCCTGGACCGACGGGGTTATTATTATTATTATTATTATTATTATTATTTATTAGATTTGTATGCCGCCCCTCTCCGAAGACTCGGGGCGGCTAACAACAATATAAAAAGACAATGTAAACAAATCTAATATTAAAAACAATCTAAAAAAACCCAATTTAAAGAACCACTCATACATACAAACATACCATATATAAATTCTATAAGCCTAGGGGGAAGGGAAATTTCAATTCCCCCATGCCTGACGACAGAGGTGGGTTTTAAGGAGCTTGAGAAAGGCAAGGAGGGTGGGGGCAATTCTGATCTCAGGGGGGAGCTGGTTCCAGAGGGCCGGTGCCGCCACAGAGAAGGCTCTTCCCCTGGGTCCCGCCAAGCAACATTCTTTAGTTGACGGGACTCGGAGAAGGCCCACTCTGTGGGACCTAACTGGTCGCTGGGATTCGTGTGGCAGAAGGCGGTCCCAGACATAATCTGGTCCGGTGCCATGAAGGGCTTTATAGGTCATAACCAACACTTTGAATTGTGAACACTCTTCAAAGGTCGCCCCATGTAGAGAGCGTTACAGTAGTCGAGTTTCGAGGTGATGAGGGCATGAGTGACTGTGAGCAGTGAGTCCCGGTCCAAATAGGGCCGCAACTGGTGCACCAGGCGAACCTGGGCAAACGCCCCTCGCCACAGCTGAAAGATGTTTCTCTAATGTGAGCTGTGGGTCGAGGAGGACGCCCAAGTTGTGGACCCTCTCTGAGGGGGCCACTGATTCTCCCCCTAGGGTAATGGACGGACAGATGGAATTGTCCTTGGGAGGCAGGACCCACAGCCACTCCGTCTTGTCTGGGTTGAGCCTGAGTTTGTTGACAGTATTATTATTATTATTATTATTATTATTATTATTATTATTATTATTATTATTATTTGCAGCCTCCTGGCCCTGCCACCCCATAAGGGCATCTGACCTAGCGTCGGCCTCTTTCTTGCAACCTCTACCTTTCCTGGAGGTGAACCTCCCAGGTTTCCTTATATGGCCCCAAGAACTGACCCCATGCATTCCGGCCGGCTCTCTGGCTTTATCGCCGGCTGTAAAAATAGCCCCGAGGGGATGAAGTCTGCCGGACAGATGGACGACTCCAAAGAGCAGCCCTGCCGGTGCCATAAATGTCCTGAGCCCCGAGAAGGGCCAGGCGAGCTTGGCCAAAGGGAATCCCCTGGGGGGCTTCCAGAAAGACCCCAGCCCCAAAGGATCCACTCCTTGGGATTGCAGGATTTCTGGAAGACACCCTCCCCTCCCCCCCTGGTCACTGGTTCCTTCGGCTCAGGGTCCCTAGGGAATGGGCGGCAGTGAAGTTAAAGTTAAGTTTAAGTTAAAGTTAAGTTAAAGTAAAGTTAAGTTAAAATAAAATTAAAGTTAAAGTAAAGTAAAGTTAAAATAAAAGTAAAGTTAAAGTAAAGTTAAAGTAAAGTTAAGTTAAAATTAAAGTAAAGTTAAAGTAAAGTTAAGTTAAAGTAAAGTTAAAATAAAGTTAAAGTAAAGTAAAGTTAAAGTAAAGTAAAAGTAAAGTAAAGTTAAAATAAAGTTAAAGTTAAAGTAACGTTAAAGTAAAATTAAAGTAAAAGTTAAAGTTAAAGCTAAGTAAAGTAAAGTAAAGTAAAGTAAAGTAAAGTTAAAGTAAAGTTAAAGTTAAGTTAAAATAAAGTTAAAGTAAAGTAAAGTTAAAGTAAAGTTAAAGTAAAGTAAAGTTAAAATAAAGTTAAAGTTAAAGTTAAAGTAACGTTAAAGTAAAATTAAAGTAAAGTAAAAGTTAAAGTTAAAGCTAAGTAAAGTAAAGTAAAGTAAAGTAAAGTTAAAGTAAAGTAAAGTAAAGTTAAAGTAAAGTTAAGGTTGACTCAGCCTTCCATCCTTCTGAGGGGGGGTTCAAATGAGGACCCAGATTGTTGGGGGCAAGAGTCTGAGTCTGTAAACCGCTTAGAGGGGGCTGGAAAAGCACCGTGAAGCGGTATATACTGTATGTCTAAATGCTATTGCTAGCTAGCTATTTACTGATTGATGGATTGCATTTATATGCCGCTCACTCCGAAATGGACTCTGAGCAGCTAACAATGGTTATAAATACAAATAAAAAACAGTAAAAACATCACTAAAATCACGTGTATAATTAAAAAAAACATACATAGTAACAATCAATCTTAATCCCAGGCCTGCTGGCATAGGCAGGTTTTAACAGCTTTCTGGAAAACCGGTAAGGAGGAGATAATGCGAATCTCTGGGGGCAGTTGATTCCACAGGGTCAGAGCCACCACAGGGAAGGCTCTTCCCCGAGGTCCCGCCAACCAACGTTTGGCGGAAGGGACCTGGAGAAGGCCGACTCTGTGGGCCCTTACTGGCCACAGCGAGGGAGGAGGCGGCCCCGTAAATAAAAACTGTCCCACTTATCAACGGGCATTTTAGGCTCCATCATGGCCGTCAAGGATTCCCTGTAAGAACGTATTGGTTTCCCCCCCCCTCTGCTGGGCAGGATGGGTGGGAGGGGTCCTGGGGAGGAGCCTAGCGGGGGGTCCTGGATCTACTCACACGTCTGTGAAGAGCGCTGGGGAATCCGGGCGGTGGGACTGGACGTCTTGCATGGCGTTCCACTCGTTGACCGAGGACTGGTCGGAATTGATGTGGCTCTCATAGTAGCTGACCCAGGTGAGGAAGAGGCTGCCGGGGTAGTAGTTGTGGATGCGGGCCACTTCGCAGGCTTTGTGGAGGCTCTGCAGGGCGGACCTGGAGAGGGAGGGGGAGAAGGAAGGGTTTGAAATGAGGGGCTCTTGGGGGCTTTCCAGCAGGCGTTTCATTACCCAGCTATGGAATATCAGCAGTGCTAGAAGAGACCAAAGAGAAGGAGAAGGAAGGAAGGAAGGAAGGAAGGAAGGAAGGAAGGAAGGGAAGGAAGGGACGGAAGAAAAGGGAAGGAGGAGTGAAGGAAGGAAAGGGAGGAAGGAGAAGAGGAGGAGGAAGGAAGGAGGGACGGGAAGGGAGGGAGGGAGGCAGGAAGAGAAGGGCGTAGGGAGGAAGGCAGGCAGGCAGGAAGGAAGGAAGAAGAGGAGGAAGGAAGAGAAGAAGAGAGGAACAGAAGGGAGGAAAGAAGGAAGGAAGAGAAGGGAAGCAGGAAGGAAAGGAAGGAAGGAGAAGAGGAGGGGGAAGGAAGGAAGAGAATGGAAGGGGGAGTAAGGTAGGCAGGAAGGAAGGAAGGAGAAGAGGAGGAAGGAAGGAGGGAAGGGAGGGAAGAAGGAAGGAAGGAAAGGAAGGAAGGAGAAGAAAGGAAGGGAAGGAAGAGAAGGAAAGGAGGAAGGAAAGGAAGGAAGGAGAAGAGGAAAGGAAGGGAAGGAAGAGAAGGGGGAAGGAAAGGAAGGAAGGAGAAGAGGAGGGGGAAGGAAGGAAGAGAACGGAGGGAGGGAGTAAGGCAGGCAGGAAGGAAGGAAGGAGAAGAGGGGGAAGGAAGGAAAGAAGGGAGGAAGAGAAGGGAGGGAAGAAGGAAGGAAGGAAGGAAGAGGAGGAGGATTGTGGGTTCCTTGGTGCTCTCTGAGGTCAGTTGTTTTCTTGCAGACGTTTCATGACCCAACTAGCGAACATCATCAGTGCTAGCCACCCTGGTTTTCCCTCGGCAGCCTCAATTTTGCTGCGAAGGCAGAGAGGAGGGGGCGAGTGGGGGAAGCAACAAAAACATCACGTAAGCACAACATCCATGCTGAGCCGCTGGCACGGACGGGGGGGCTCCAGGGGCCCCCAGATGCCAGCATAATCCGTGCCAAGGACGCCTTTCTCTTTATTTCCACGAAGGTCACCGCCGGCTTTCTTGGAACCCAGAAATAGCCGCTGACCTCAGTCCAGGGAAAGCTTTCCCTGGAGCAGGTGGGAAGGGCTGTCCAGGAAACGGAGAAGGGGGGGGGGGACCCTTCAACCAGGGTTTGCAACCAGCCGTGATGCCTCGTGGTTCTGGAGAAGGCTCCTGCCTATCCCTTGGAGACCAAAGGCGGCTAATGCACCAATTTCGGAGCGGAGAACCAGGAGGGGACGATTCACTCCGGCCAATTCAGAGAATCCAGCAGAGAAGCGAGTCAGAACGAAGGAGACAGAACGATTAACCAGTGGAACTCCTTGCCTCCAGAAGTTGTAAATGCCCCAACACTGGAAGTTTTTAAGCAGATGTTGGATAACCATCTGTCTGAGGTGGTGTCAGGTTTCCTGCCTAAGCAGAAGGTTGGACTAGTCCAATATTTCCCAACCTTGGCCACTTGAAGATATTTGGACTTCAACTCCCAGAATGCTGGCTGGGGAATTCTGGGAGTTGAAGTCCAGATCTCTTCAAGTGGCCAAGGATGGGAAACACTGGACTAGAGGACCTCCAAGGTCCCTTCCAACTCTGTTATTCTCTATTCTATTCGCCGCGGGACAATTCCGTTTAATTATTTAACTCATTTTTAAAAATATGTGGGGGGGGGGGTTCCTCATTTTTGTCACTCGCGATTCGTCCTGTCTCTCCATTTGCGTTGTATTTTGAATGGTTCTATTTCACCGTTCCTTTGGTGTTAAGTTTTGCCGTGATGAGTCGACTTACAACAGTTCGCTTAGTGACCAGTCAAAGTCAGTCACTAATGGGGAAGCCTACTTCACTTAATGACTGTGCAGCTAATTTAATGGTTGCAGGGATTCATTTACCAAGCAAGAAAGGTTGTAAAAGGGGGAAAAACTCACTTAGCAACTGTCTCGCTTAACAACGTAAATTTGGGGTGTACTGTGTTTCCCCGAAAATAAGACAATGTCTTATATTAATTTTTGATCCAAAAGTTGTGCTACGCCGGGGTGGCGCAGCAGGTAGAGTGCTGTACTGCAGGCCACTGAAGCTGACTTGTAGATCTGGAGGTCAGCGGTTCAAATCTCATCACCGGCTCAAGGTTGAGTCAGCCTTCTATCCTTCTGAGATGGGTCAAATGAGGACCCGGATTGTGGAGGACAATATGTTGGCTCTGTTAAAAAAGTGCTATTGCTAACATGTTGTAAGCCACCCTGAGTCTAAGGAGAAGGGCGGCATAAAAATTGAATGAATGAATGAATGAATGAATAAATAAATTAATTAATTTTCGGGGGGTGCCTTACTTAAAGCAGCTGCCGCAAGATCTGAGGGGACGGGGTGAGACGGAATGGGAGTCGGGATCTGACACGCCCCTCCTGGCCGCCCGCTTAACACTCCCCCAGTCTCTACCGTCTAACTGCTCCAAGCTGCAGGAAGGGTAAGGTGGGCTGCAATACCGGAAGCTTCGGGGGGCTCCTTTCCTCGGCGGTTCGGTTTGTTACCTCCAGACAGCTGCCCCAACTTTTTGCTTCCCTTCGAGGAGCAGCAGCGCCGGGAACGTCACGTGATGAAGGGAAGCCGCTGGAGCCGCCGCCGGCAGGAAGGAAAAAGTTGGTGCAGCTGCCTAGAGGTAACAAAACGAACCGCTGAGGAAAAGAGCCCCCCGAAGCCGTATGTAAACTTGATTAAGCCTTATTTTGGGGGGGTGCCTTATACAGTGATACTTCGTCTTACAAACCCCTCGTCATACAAACTTTTCGAGATACAAACCCGGGGTTTAAGATTTTTTTGCCTCTTCTTACAAACTATTTTCACCTTACAAACCCACCGCTACCGCTGGGATGCCCCACCTCTGGACTTCTGTTGCCACCGAAGCACCTGTTTTTGCGCTGCTGGGATTCCCCCGAGGCTCCCCTCCATGGGAAACCCCACCTCCGGACTGTTTTTGTGATGCTGCAGGGGAATCCCAGCAGCACAAAAACGGGCGCTTCGGCTGGCAAAAGGGGTGAGTTTTGGGCTTGCACGCATAAATCGCTTTTCCATTGATTCCTATGGGAAACATTGTTTTGTCTTACAAACTTTTCACCTGAAGAACCTCGTCCCGGAACCAATTAAGTTTGGAAGACAAGGTATCACTGTATTAGCAAATTCTGCAAAACCTCTGATGTGCTTTACTTTCAGGGTACGTCTTATTTTCGGGGAAAC
Organism: Erythrolamprus reginae; assembly: GCF_031021105.1. Taxonomy (NCBI): domain Eukaryota; kingdom Metazoa; phylum Chordata; class Lepidosauria; order Squamata; family Dipsadidae; genus Erythrolamprus; species Erythrolamprus reginae. The sequence continues at coordinate 423,902,797 of NC_091950.1, read as the reverse complement.
ACGGTATGACCATTGCGGCCATAAGTCAGGGACTCCCTCGATTTGGATTTATTATTTTTTTGAGGCAGATAACCTCAAAAAAAAAAAAAAAAAGCTAAGGGTCAATAGACTTTGTCAGTCCAGGGACAGGGCATCAACAAGACTCAAAAGCAAAATGGAACCTCCACGTTCAAGAGCAGTACAACTGTGGATATCAGCGCTGCCAACAAAGGACCATGGCTGGTTGGAAAACTCTCCTGGTTGCACGTCCATTTGGTGACTGCAGGATTCGTATTTTACGCCTGGGATTAGCAGGTTTAACAAGAGCTGGGAGGGACCTTGTAGGTCATCTAGTCCACACACACACCCCGGCCCAAACAGAACACTGCAAAACCCTTGCAGGCCAACAGATGGCGGCCCAATCTTGATTTCACCGGATTTAGCAAACCACGGAGAAGCCGCAACGGACTCACCACATGGCCTGCACGGACACGGGTTTGAAGATGTGGATCCGATTGTCGGTGGAAACGCTGAAGCCCCTGCGGAAAGAGAAGAGGGGCTAAACCTTTGGACCCTTCGATCTTTTGATTTGATTTGATTTGATTTAATTTAATTCCACCCGACTCCTTACGGATTCTGGAGAGGAAGACTTTACTTCGGACTCTGATTTAATTTTGGATGTACCCCTCTTAAAGTATTGTGGCTGGGGGATTCTGGGAATTTAAGTCCACCCCTTCTTAATTAATGCTGGCTGGGGGATTCTGGGAATGGAAGTCCTCCCCTCTTAAAGCATTGATGGCTGGGGGATTATGGGAGTGGAAGTCCTCCCCTCTTAAAGCATTGAGGGCTGGGGGATTCTTGGAGTGGAAGTCCTCCCCTCTTAAAGCATCCTGGCTGGGGGATTCTGGGAGTGGAAGTCCTCCCCTCTTAAAGCATTGAGGGCTGGGGGATTCTGGGAGTGGAAGTCCTCCCCTCTTAAAGCATTGAGGGCTGGGGGATTCTGGGAGTGGAAGTCCTCCCCTCTTAAAGCATTGAGGGCTGGGGGATTCTGGGAGTGGAAGTCCTCCCCTCTTAAAGCATTGAGGGCTGGGGGATTCTGGGAATGGAAGTCCTCCCCTCTTAAAGCATTGATGGCTGGGGGATTCTGGGAGTGGAAGTCCTCCCCTCTTAAAGCATTGAGGGCTGGGGGATTCTGGGAGTGGAAGTCCTCCCCTCTTAAAGCATTGAGGGCTGGGGGATTCTGGGAGTGGAAGTCCTCCCCTCTTAAAGCATTGAGGGCTGGGGGATTCTGGGAGTGGAAGTCCTCCCCTCTTAAAGCATTGAGGGCTGGGGGATTCTTGGAGTGGCAGTCCTCCCCTCTTAAAGCATTGAGGGCTGGGGGATTCTGGGAGTGGAAGTCCTCCCCTCTTAAAGCATTGAGGCTTGGGGATTCTGGGAGTGGAAGTCCTCCCCTCTTAAAGCATTGAGGGCTGGGGGATTCTGGGAGTGGAAGTCCTCCCCTCTTAAAGCATTGAGTGCTGGGGGATTCTGGGAGTGGAAGTCCTCCCCTCTTAAAGCATTGAGGGCTGGGGGATTCTGGGAGTGGAAGCCCTCCCCTCTTAAAGCATTGAGGGCTGGGGGATTCTGGGAATGGAAGTCCTCCCCTCTTAAAGCATTGAGGGCTGGGGGATTCTGGGAGTGGAAGTCCTCCCCTCTTAAAGCATTGAGGGCTGGGGGATTCTGGGAGTGGAAGTCCTCCCCTCTTAAAGCATTGAGTGCTGGGGGATTCTGGGAGTGGAAGTCCTCCCCTCTTAAAGCATTGAGGGCTGGGGGATTCTGGGAGTGGAAGCCTTAAACCTCACTACCCCAGTGCTGTTGGGGGAAAGACATAGCCTGCCAGGCTCAGGTGAGACCCAGTACTTACCCATCGCCGTCCAAATGGATGAGGGCATCGCTCCAGAGCGGAAGGACCAGCCCCATTGTGCAAACGGTGCTGTAAGACCAATAAAAAGGAAAAGCTGAAGCTCTAAGCAACCTCGGAGACTTGAACCCAGGACCAAAGTCACCCAATGCAAGACCCTGCCTTGTCTCCAGGGATGTGAGACATAATTGGGTCTAAGGGACTCAAGCCTCAGGCCCAGGCACCACAGCTAATCCCCGACACACAACTACCGGTCAATGACTACTTCAGCTTCAACCGCAACAACGCAAGAGCACGCAACAGATTCAAACTTAATACGAACCGCTCCAAGCTTGACTGTAAAAAATATGATTTCAACAATCGAGTTGTCGAAGCGTGGAACTCATTGCCAGACTCAATTGTGTCAACCCCTCACCCCCAACACTTCTCCCTTAGACTCTCCACGATTGACCTCTCCAGGTTCCTAAGAGGCCAGTAAGGGGCGTACATAAGTGCACTGGTGTGCCTTTCGTCCCCTGTCCAATTGTCCTTCCTTTCTTTCACCTATCTTATATATTCTCTTCCTTTCATATATCCTCTCCTCTAAGTTCACTTTCACCCTCATTTACATTATCACATGTCTATTTTTCTTCCTATGTTTTTCTGTATTGGACAAATGAAATAAATAAAATAAATAAATACCGTATTTCTTTAAAAAAAATAATCTTTGTTAATTTACATTAAGAAAAATACACAAACACCACAAAGCAAATAAAGACAAAAACAAAACACAACTTATACAGACATATAGATATCATCGTTCATAATTACAGTTATATATCAAGTCTTAAACACTCAACAATGTATACACTTGTTGTTGCTAAACAACAATTTTATTTTGCAAATCACTTTTATTTGTTTTACCGCTGATTTGCCCCCCAGCTTATTTATTTTTTCAGGCATATGGTTGGTTACTACGGATTTTTCCCCCGCCAGCTTTATTTTTTTAAAATTCACTTTATGTTACTGCTTCCCCCCCCCCTTTTTTCCCCTGAACTCGTTCCTTTGACCTTGATTTTGGTCCAGCTTGGCCACCTACCCACCCCTTGGCCGTGTCTAGCCGTCGGCTGCTTTCCCGGCTGCCCTTCCTGACCTGCTTCAAATTTCCAACCTCGATTTAGCCTTGTTGCTGGGGTTGGGAGGGGAGGGGATAAGGGTCCCTAAAAATAACCCCAGCTTTGGCACCCAGGGACGCTGCTGTTTTCCTTCTCCTGCGGCCTCCTCCTTTCCTCTCGTGCCACTCTTATCTGCACGGCTTTGTAGAAGATGGGAAAAAATTTCACAGAAAATGCGTATGGGGAATATTATTGCAATTATTTTACACTGAATTTTAAATTATTTTAAATTGCAATGATTTCAAATTGAATTTTAAATTATTTTAAGTTGCAATGACTTAAACATAGAAACATAGAAGACTGACGGCAGAAAAAGACCTCATGGTCCCTCTAGTCTGCCCTTATACTATTTCCTGTATTTTATCTTACAATGGATATAGGTTTATCCCAGGCATGTTTAAATTCAGTGACTGTGGATTTACCAACCAAGTCTGCTGGAAGTTTGTTCCAAGGATCTACTACTCTTTCAGTCAGATAATATTTTATCCCGTTGATTCTGATCTTTTCCCCAACTAAACTCAGATTGTGGCCCCTTGTTCTTATGTTCACTTTCCTATTAAAAACACTTCCCTCCTGAAACTTATTTAACCCTTTAACATATTTAAATGTTTCGATCATGTCCCCCTTTTCCTTCTGTCCTCCAGACTAGACAGATGGAGTCCATTGAGTCTTTCCTGATAGGTTTTATGCTTAAGACCTTCCACCATTCTTGTCGCCCGTCTTTGAACCCGTTCAATTTTGTCCATATCTTTTTGTAGGTGAGGTCTCCAGAACTGGACACAGTATTATTCCAAATGTGGTCTCACCAGCGCTCTATATAGCGGGATCACAATCTCCCTCTTCCTGCTTGTGATACTTCTAGCTATGCAGCCAAGCATTCTACTCGCTTTCCCTACCGCCTGACTGCACTGTTCAACCATTTGGATGAGGAATTCTGGGACTTGAAGTCCACCACTTGGAGTTGGAGGGGGGAGATTTGACTCACCTGTCATTACATGAGAAGTCCACCCCCAGGACGATGCTCTCCTCCGTGTCCTGCCGGCCATTCGTCGAGACCACCACCATGTAACGTGTACGGTTCTGATAGCTGCTTTCCAGTCTCACCGCCTAGGAAGGAAAATCCAAGAGAGACCCCTTAAATACAACAGAAATCACAAGGCAGAAAGAGACCTTTGGAGGTCATATAGTCCAACCCCCCCCCCCCCCCCCGGACTCAAGCAAGAGACCATATATATCATTGCAGACGAACGTTTGTTGAATCTCTTCTTTAAAAACTCCAGAGATGGAGAAGGGAGGAAGGAAGGGAGGGAGGGAGGAAAGAAGGAAGGAAGAGAAGAAAGAAAGAAAGGAAGGAAGAGAGGATAGAAGGAAGGAAGGAAGGAAAGAAGGGAGGAAAAAAGGAAGGAAGAGAAGAAAGAAAGGATAGAAGGAAGGAAGGGAGGGAGGAAAGAAGGAAGGAAGAGAAGAAAGAAAGAAAGAAAGAAAGAAAGGAAAGAAGAGAGGATAGAAGGAAGGAAGGAAAGAAGGAAGGGAGGGAGGAAAAAAAGGAGGGAGGGAGAGAAGGAAGGAAGGAAGGAAAAAAGGGAGGGAGGGAGGAAGGGAGGAAGAGAAGAAAGGAAGGAAGGAAGGAAGAGAAGGGAGAGAGCGAGGAAAGAAGGAAAAGGAAGGAAGGGAGGGAGGAAGGCAGAGAAGGGAGGAAAAAAGGGAGGGAGGGAGGGAGGAAGGAAGGAAGAGAGGATAGAAGGAAGGCAGGAAGGAAGGGAGGGAGGAAAAAAGGGAGGGAGGAAGGAAGAGAAGGAAGGAAGGAAGGAAGGAAGGAAGAGAGCGAGGAAAGAAGGAAGGAAGGAAAATAAGTAATTTATTGATGATGTTATTTACTGATGGTGTTCCCTAGTTGGCTCATGAAACGTCAAGCTCAGACAGCACCAAGGACCCCACAATCTTCCTCCTCCTCTTCCTCCCTACTAGCACAGAGAATGTTTCCTAGTCAGCTAATGCAACGTCTGCAAGAAAACCACCAAGCTCAGAGAGTACCAGAGACCTCAGGCTTTTTCCTCTTCCCCCTCCTCTTCTTCCCGGCAAACCTCTGTCGCTTCTAGCCCTGATGATGTTACCTAGTTTGGCAATGAAAGGTCTGCAAGAAAACCACTAAACTCAATGAGCACCAAGGAACCCACAGTCCTCCTCCTCCTCTTCCCCTTCCTTCCTTCCTTCCTTCCTCCTGTCTTCTTTCCCCTTTCTTCTTTCTTCCTTTCCTCTTTCTCCTTCCTTTCTTCCTTCCTCCTTTCCCCTTCCTTCCTTCCTCTTTCCCCTTCTTTCCTTTCTTCTTTCCTCTTTCCCCTTCCTTCCTTTCTCCTTTCTTCTTTCCCATTCCTTCCTTCCTTCCTTCATTTCTTCCTGCTTTCCTCCTCACCATAATGAATGAATGAATGAATGACTAAATAAATCTTCCTTCCTTCCTCCCTATTTGCCTCCCTCGCTCCTTCCTTTTCTATTTTCCTTCTTCCTTCCCTCCCTCCTTTTCTATCTTCCTTCCTTCCTTCCTTCCCTCCTTCTCCATCTCTGGAGGTTTTTAACCACCTAGCAAAATAGCCAAACTCAAGGACCCCACATCCCAACCCTGAGCTACAAATATTCTCCTTTTAATTCAAACCCAGGGTAGCTCGGCAGACTCACCCTGTGGTGGCTTGTCCAGCTTGAACCAAGAGTCTCTGCGCAGAGAGGGCTCTATATAATATATTTGGTAGGCAGGGCGGTTCCCCCCACCCCGGATGCCACGGCCACGGCAGCATTGACGCAGCGGGCACAGAAGGGGCAGCAAGTAGCGCGAGTCCCTTCCAAGAAGCCGAGAGGAACTCCACTTGCGAGGAAAGGAATGGAGGGGAAGCAGAGGCCGGCCGGCTTTTTCGCAGGAATTACGTTTAAGTTTATTGGATTTATATGCCGCCCTCCACCGAGGACTCCACGGTTAGAACAAGCATGAAGGACCAAGGCTGGAATCGCCCGATGCCAAACTCCAAAATCTTTAAGTCTGTAGCTCAGCAACGAAGAGGAACTAAAACTCCCACTAACTGTACAAATAAGTGCTTGCAAGCACACACACAAATACACACACACACACACACACACTCAATCGCCTGCCAGCTCCCCAGAGACCTCTCTGGCAACAAGCGGATCAGCCTCATCTAATGGGCTTTGCTAAATCAATTTGGCCAGGAATAATTAACCGTAGGATCACAGCCAAGGAAGATGCCTGCAAAACCCCTCACAGGCTTTGAGCAGCTTTCTCATAGAAACATAGAAACATAGAAGTCTGACGGCAGAAAAAGACCTCCTGGTCCATCTAGTCTGGCCTTATAGTATTTTCTGTATTTTATCTTAGGATGGATCTATGTTTACCCCAGGCATGTTTCAATTCAGTTACTGTGGATTTACCAACCACGTCTGCTGGAAGTTTGTTCCAAGGATCTACGACTCTTTCAGTAAAATAATATTTTCTCACGTTGCTTTTGATCTTTCCCCCAACTCACCTCAGATTGTGTCCCCTTGTTCTTGTGTCCACTTTCCTATTAAAAACACTTCCCTCCTGAACCCTATTTAACCCTTTGACATATTTAAATGTTTCGATCATGTCCCCCCTTTTCCTTCTGTCCTCCAGACTATGCAGATTGAGTTCATGAAGTCTTTCCTGATAGGTTTTATGCTTAAGACCTTCCACCATTCTTGTAGCCCGTCTTTGGATCCGTTCAATTTTGTCCATATCTTTTTGTAGGTGAGGTCTCCAGAACTGGACACAGTACAGTGGAACCCCGACATAAGAGCTGCTCTACTTAAGAGCAACTCGAGATAAGAGCTGGGAGGGGAGAGATATTTTTGTTCTACTTACAAGCCCAAATTCGAGATACAAGCGCCAAGGAGCTGTCTCCTGAAGCCAAACGCTAACTTCCGCGTTCGGCTTCAGGAGACAGCTGCGAAGCGGCGCGCGTGTTTTAAAAGGTTGCAGCCGGCCTGGGGGGCTCGGGGGGGTGCTTGCAGCTTTCTTTCTTGCTCTTTTTCTTTCTCTCTTTTACCTTCCCTTCCTCTATTTCTTCTATTCTTTCTCCTTCCCACCTTCTTCCCTCCCTCCCTCCCTTCACTCATTCCTCTCTTACTCTCCCCTTTCATAAGTTTCCTTGCTTCCTTCCTCTGTTCCTGTCCCTTCCCCCTTTCTTTCTTTCTTTCTTTCTTTCTTTCTTTCTTGCTCTTTTTCTTTCTCTCTTTTACCTTCCCTTCCTCTATTTCTTCTTTTCTTTCTCCTTCCCACCTTCTTCCCTCCCTCCCTCCCTTCACTCATTCCTCTCTTACTCTCCCCTTTCATAAGTTTCCTTGCTTCCTTCCTCTGTTCCTGTCCCTTCCCTCTTTCCTTCCTTCCTTCCCACCCTCCGTCCATTCATTCACCCATTCCTCTCTTGATCGCTTAAAGCCGGTCCCTGGTGCAAAAAGGGTTGGGGACCTCTGTCCTACAGGATTGGGTGGCAGAGAAGTTGAACATATGTAAATTTAAAAGTTTAAGAAAGTTTACAAGTTAAGTGAAAGAAACTTCATTATTCATTTATATGTACATGTACATTTCTTCATTAAAAACATGTCTTTCTGCATAATTTAGACTAACTTTGTGAGTTTTTTGAGGGCTGGAACCAATTAAAATTATTTACATTAATTCCTATGGGGAAAAGTCGTTCGAGATAAGAGCTGCTCGACTTAAGAGCCCAGGTCCGGAACGAATTAAACTCGTATCTCGAGGTACCACTGTACTCCAAATGGGGTCTCACCAGCACTCTATATAAGGGGATCACAATCTCCCTCTTCCTGCTTGTTATACCTCTAGCTATGCAGCCAAGCATCCTACTTGCTTTTCCTACCGCCCGACCACACTGCTCACCCATTTGGAGACTGTCAGAAATCACTACCCCTAAATCCTTCTCTTCTGAAGTTTTTGCTAACACAGAACTGCCAATGCAATACTCAGATTGAGGATTCCTTTTCCCCAAGTGCATTATTTTACATTTGGAAACATTAAACTGCAGTTTCCATTGCTTTGACCATTTATCTATTAAAGCTAAATCATTTACCATATTACAGACCCCTCCAGGAATATCAACCCTATTGCACACTTTAGAGTCATCGGCAAATAGGCAAACCTTCCCTACCAAACCTTCCCCTATGTCATTCACAAACATATTAAAAAGAATAGGACCCAGAACAGACCCTTGTGGCACACCGCTTGTAACCTGACTCTGCTCAGAATACTCGCCATTAACAATAACTCTCTGATGTCTATGCTTCAGCCAGCTTGAAATCCACTGAACTATCCAGGGATTAAGTCCAATCTTCACTAATTTATCTATCAGCTCTTTATGTGGAACCGTATCAAAGGCTTTGCTGAAGTCCAGATATGCAATACAATATACAGAGTACAAATCCAATATTAAATAAAAAGCTAAATTTAAAACCCATAAATATTAAAAACAATCGTTACCGCACAATCACACCATTCTCATGTATTACAGCCAGGAAAAAAGACCGTGGTGGGGGAAGAGATAGTTATTCCCCCCATGCCTGGCAACATAGATAGGTCTTCAACATCTTGTGGAAGGCGGGAAGATTGGGGGCAATTTGAATCTCCGAGGGGAGTTGGTTCCAGAGGGCTGGGGCCGCCACAGAGAAGGCTCTTCCCCTGGGGTCCCGCCAGACGGCATTGTTTAGTCGATGGGACCCGGAGAAGACCCACTCTGTGGGACCTAACTGGTCGCTGGGATTCGTGTGGCAGAAGGCGGTCCCGGAGGTATTCTGGTCCAATGCCATGTAGGGCTTTATAGGTCATTACCAACACTTTGAATTGTGCCCGGAAACTGATTGGCAACCAGTGCAGGCCGTGGAGTGTTGGCAAAACGTGGGCAGATCTTAGAAGCCCCACGATAGCTCTGGCGGCCGCATTCTGCACGATCTGAAGTTTCCGAACACTTTTCAAAGGTAGCCCCATGTAGAGAGAAATATAGAAGATTGAGGGCAAAAAAAGACCTCCTGGTCTATCTTGTCTGCCCTTATACTATTTCCTGTATTTTGTCTTAGGATGGATCTGTGTTTATCCCAGGCATGTTTAAATTTAGTTCCTGTGGATTTACCAACCACATCTGCTGAAGTTTGTTCCAAGTGTCTA
>NC_091950.1:423889271-423893365 GCF_031021105.1 Erythrolamprus reginae | reverse complement strand
CCCCCATCATTGACCTCATGGCGGTCAGCAATGGCCTCTTTGCCAAACTCCGGGATTTCATCACACTGCGCCTGCCACCTGGCTTCCCCGTCAAGATAGGTGAGGGTCACGCCAGTCACGGTAAAAGGGGTTAAAAAATTGCCTATATAAAAACAGCTGGCTTCTTTCCCGCATTGCTCACAGAGCAGAGAGGTTGGAGAGAAAGGGAGCATAAGAGAACAAAATATTTGCTGGGTGCCAAGTAGTCTCTTTTATGGGAATTCTGGGACTTGAAGTCCTCACATCTTAAACCGCAGGGAATTCTGGCAGTTGGAGTCCACTCTTCTTAAAGCAGGATGGCTGAGGAATGTGTATTCCATGTGTATTTCCTTCTTTCTTGCCTCCAGAAATCCCCATCTTCCACATCCTCAATGCCCGCATCACCTTTGGCAACCTGAATGGCTGCGATGAGCCGGTGGTCTCCCTCCGCAGCACCGGCAGCCCCAGCAGTGATGCCCCCTCACCCGGGAGTGACCGGTCCAGCATCAGCAGCTCGAGCTCCCTCGGTAAGTGGGGATGGGAGGGGGAAAAGGGGCACAAGAGGCAGGAGGATGGGTGGGTCAGGAGGGGTCCTGGGGGTTTGGGTAGCTGTGAAGAATGACATCACAAGCATCTTTGTGTATTTATGTGTGTACAGTGTTGCCTCTACCTAAGAAGGCCTCTACTTAAGAACTTTTCTAGATAAGAACCAGGTGTTCAAGATTTTTTTGCATCTTCTCAAGAACCATTTTCTACTTTAGAACCCGAGCCCGAAAAAATTTCCCAGGAAATTTGAGAGCGGGACAAAGGCCCGGCCAATTTCCTGCCATTCCCTCTCGGTTTCTCTCTCTGGCGCAGTGTATGGGAGGCAGCCTCGCGCCAGGTGTAGTGTATGGGAGGCACGTGCTCCTCCTCGCCGCCTCAGAGTCCCTCTTTTTTAAAATAATAATAATAATAATAATAATAATAATAATAATAATAATAATAATTATTATTATTATTATTAATTAAATTTGTATCCCGCCCCTCTCCATAGACTCGGGGCGGCTAACAACAAGGCTTTTCTAAAGCCTTAAAGTTTTGGATATTTTTTATTCCCCTCACTTCCCCTTCTTCCTTCGGCAGCAACTGTCCTCCTCCTCTTCTTCTTCCTCCTCCCACCTAAATTCAGAGCTTTTATTTTTTTCCTATTGGGTTTACACGCATTGCTTTTACATTGATTCCTATGGGGAAAATTGCTTCTACTTACAAACTTTTCTACCTGGTCATGGAACGAATTAAGTCCTTAAGTAGAGGCACCACTGTATGTGTGCATGTATGTATGTTGGAAGTTGGAAGTTCCACAGTAATTTTGCTTGCTCATTTTCGACCATTTTTTCGGGCTTATGATCCCACCACTTCTTTGCCACTGGTAGATGGTAGTTCCGGCACAAGTTCCAGTGGATCATCTGTGCCACAGCATCGTGTCTATGCTTGTAGTCAGTCTGTGCAATCACAAGTATAGGTATGATGCTGTGGCACTATTATGATGATGATGATGATGATGATGTCAGTAAAACACAGCAAACGAGATCACTATGCTGGATTTCATATTTCATCACTAGTCGGGCGCTTCCCAAGCACCTAGGACTGCGTGATGTAGCGGCAAATTATTATTATTATTATTATTATTATTATTATTATTATTATTATTATTATTATTATTATTATTATGTACAGCCACCATGTGCTTTACTGCTCATCTATATAATTGTAACAGGAAACAGGAAATTCTACTTAGGTCAAAAGAGCATAGAGTATATACCATAGACCCAAACATATACATTTGCCATCTGCTGGCTGAATACAGTTATGGAACATTTCTTTATTTTTAATATATTTTTATAATGCAGGCAAGGCTCAACCGCCCTGCTCAAAATGCATCCTTTTTGGTAGGCTGGCCATGTGCTAAAATCATGTCAAAATGGTTTTAATCTCTCCTTTCCGACATCTATTTTTCATTTTGAACAATTGCAAAATAAATATTGATTTTGGTGAATAGGTGAATAGGATAATAACATTCCCGGGAGTCGGTAGCGAATTAAGATAAGGTTTTAATTAAAAAGGAAAGCTCCGAGCTCCTTGGAGCTGCAAAAAATACTCAGCAACTTGTTTGTAAGTTTGAAAGCCTGGAAAGACTTCGAGCTTTCTAACCCGTCTTGGGATCTCCTAGTGGCCCTTCATCCCTGATTAAATCCAATAGTTTGCTAGAAATAAGGTGGAATTTCCTGACAGTGAGAACTATCAATCAATAGTTCAGAGGTTGTGGGAGTTTCATCACTGGAAGCTTTCAAGAAGAGACTGCACTGCCATCGGTCAGAAATGGTGTAGGGCTTTGATGGCAAACCTATGGCACGTGAGCTCTGGCCTCAGCTCAGCTTTAGCAGGCAGCCGGTTTTTGAGTCTGGGTCACACATGCACAGGGATGGGGCACATACAGGAGTTGTGTGCATGTGGGAAATGTGCACGCATGCATAGGGCAGAGTTCACATGTATGGTATGGTTGAGATGTGCATGCACGGGGTCGCACATGCATGTGCGGGACAGACTGCATATATGGGGTGTCACACACGCGTTGCATTATAGGTGTGTACGTGTGCATGCTCATGCGCTTTCAGCACTCAGCCCCAAAAATGTTGGCCATCAATTCAAGCGCTTGAATTAAAAGAAAAAAAATGAGACTGAATATTATGAAACTTGGAATAAATTATATCACTGGTGGGAAAAAAGGAGAACAAAGACTTACATATGCCAAGACATACATACATACATACATACATACATACATACATACATACATACTGTTCTGTCTGGGTGCCCCCAGACTTCAACACCAACTGGAAAAAGCAGCCAGACACGCTGGTAAAAGCAAAAGCACTTTATAGTTTGAAAAATAAACACAGAGAAAAACCTGTTCTTCCCAACAGGCAGGCTATGAGACTTCACAGCAGAGTCCTGATGGCCAGACAATACAGCAGACTTCTTGCTGGCACACCCACCACTGTAGAGAATAAGACCCACACCTTTCCCCCCCAAGGTTTCAGTATTCAAAGTCACAAACCAGAATTCCAAGACGCCAAAGATCACAGCCAGGTCCCAGGACTCCCAAAGATAATACTCCACAAGCCAGGAAGGGTGGGTCTGCCTTTTCAGCCTTTCCAAAGAGCACCACACCCAAACCCAGCTGTTGCCTCTTTAGTGCTGAAAGTACCTGGCTAATTGTCCCCTTCGTTGTGTTGCTCTTCTCTGCCGGAGATCGATTATTGCTTGTGCATTTTCATCTAAGGAATCCAGGCTGCTTCCTGGGGAGAGCTCCCTCTCGGGGGACTCTGGCTGTCCTCCCTCTCCCTCAGCCTGAGATTCCTCCTCCCCGTCTGCCTGAACCTCCTGTTCCTCATCCTCCCCCTCTGAGCAGGAAGCCGGCAGAGGATCAGCCGTTCCCTCAGGGGCCTCAGACGGAATCACAACACATACATACATATATGTAGATTGTTCTGAGTTCGGGTTTTGCCCCGTGTAATATTTTGAGTGTCTATGCGATGTTTCGGTGAAATCACATTCACCATCATCAGGCTGAAGTTATAAGCTTTGTGCTGCTGTAAATATAGTTTGTTTGCAACTGCCATTTGTTCCTTATATATAGTGGTTGGGGTGGAGATTTGGTTTGAATGTAGCAAATAGATTGGGTGGCTATGTTTTAATGATTTGATTGGTTGGTGGAATCACATTTAGTTGAAGGATTGACATGGTGATGATTATGATATGTTTTTTTGTTTAAGGCTGGTTTCCAAATCTCTGGTAGGCGGGACGTGTCATCTCGTTTGTTCATGCTGAGGGGGTGTTTTTCTATCTCTATGGCTTCCATGATTATTCTTTTGTATACATTTTCTGTCTTGGAAAGTAATTTAGTTTTTTCAATATATATACACTGCTCAAAACATAAAGGGAACACTTAAACAACAGAATATAACTTCAAGTAAATCCAACTTCTGTGAAATCAACCTGTCCACTTAGGAAGCAACACTGATTGACAATCA